>NW_026287649.1:0-105227 GCF_023373465.1 Oncorhynchus keta | reverse complement strand
AGTAGATCTACCTGCTCTGTCAAATTAGAATAGAGACAGTAGATCTAGCTGGTCTTTCATAATATAATAGTGACAGTGTATCTACCAGGTCTGTCATAATATAACAGAGACAGTAGATCTAGCTGGTCTGTCATAATATAACAGAGACAGTAGATCTACCTGGCATGTCAAAATATAATAGAGACAGTAGATCTATCTGGTCTGTCATAAAATAATAGAGACAGTAGATCTAGCTGGTCTGTCATCAAATAATAGACACAGTAGATCTAGCTGGGCTGTCATAATATAATAGAGAAAGTATATCTACTTGGTCTGTCATAATATAATAGAGACAGTAGATCTTGCTGGTCTGTCATATTATAATAGAGACAGTAGATCTACCTGGTCTGTCATAGTATAATAGAAACAGTAGATCTACCTGCTCTGTCATAGTATAATAGAGACAGTAGATCTAGCTGGTCTGTCATAGTACAATAGAGACAGTAGATCTAGCTGGTCTGTCATAATATAATAGAGACAGTGTATCTACCAGGTCTGTCATAATATAATAGAGACAGTAGATCTAGCTGGTCTGTCATAATATAATAGAGACAGTAGATCTAGCTGGTCTGTCATCACATAATAGACACAGTAGATCTAGCTGGTCTGTCATAATATAATAGAGACAGTAGATCTAGCTGGTCTGTCATAATATAATAGAGACAGTAGATCTAGCTGGTCTGTCATCACATAATAGACACAGTAGATCTAGCTGGTCTGTCATAATATAATAGAGAAAGTATATCTACTTGGTCTGTCATAACATAATAGAGACAGTAGATCTAGCTGGTCGGTCATAATATAATAGGGACAGTCGATCTAGCAGGTCTGTCATAATATATTAGAGAAAGTATATCTACTTGGTCTGCCATAACATAATAGAGACAGTAGATCTAGCTGGTCTGTCATATTATAATAGAGACAGTAGATCTACCTGGTCTGTCATAGTATAATAGAAACAGTAGATCTAGCTGGTCTGTCATAATACAATAGAGACAGTAGATCTATCTGGTCTGTCATAATATAATAGAGACAGTAGATCTACCTGGTCTGTCATAGTATAATAGAGACAGTAGATCTAGCTGGTCTGTCATAGTACAATAGAGACATAGAGACAGTAGATCTAGCTGGTCTGTCATAACATAATAGGGACAGTAGATCTACCAGGTCTGTCATAATATAACAGAGACAGTAGATCTAGCTGGTCTGTCATAATATAATAGAGACAGTAGATCTACCTGGTCTGTTATAGTATAATAGAGACAGTAGATCTAGCTGGTCTGTCATAGTACAATAGAGACATAGAGACAGTAGATCTAGCTGGTCTGTCATAATATAATAGGGACAGTAGATCTAGCTGGTCTGTCATAATATAATAGAGACAGTAGATCTAGCTGGTCTGTCATAGTATAATAGAAACAGTAGATCTAGCTGGTCTGTCATAATACAATAGAGACAGTAGATCTATCTGGTATGTCATAATATAATAGAGACAGTAGATCTACCTGCTCTGTCATAGTATAATAGAGACAGTAGATCTAGCTGGTCTGTCATAGTACAATAGAGACAGTAGATCTAGCTGGTCTGTCATAATATAATAGAGACAGTGTATCTACCAGGTCTGTCATAGTATAATAGAAACAGTAGATCTAGCTGGTCTGTCATAATACAATAGAGACAGTAGATCTACCAGGTCTGTCATATTATAATAGAGACAGTAGATCTACCTGGTCTGTCATAGTATAATAGAAACAGTAGATCTAGCTGGTCTGTCATAATACAATAGAGACAGTAGATCTATCTGGTCTGTCATAATATAATAGAGACAGTAGATCTACCTGCTCTGTCATAGTATAATAGAGACAGTAGATCTAGCTGGTCTGTCATAGTACAATAGAGACAGTAGATCTAGCTGGTCTGTCATAATATAATAGAGACAGTGTATCAACCAGGTCTGTCATAATATAATAGAGACAGTAGATCTATCTGGTCTGTCATAATATAATAGAGACAGTAGATCTAGCTGGTCTGTCATCAAATAATAGACACAGTAGATCTAACTGGGCTGTCATAATATAATAGAGAAAGTATATCTACTTGGTCTGTCATAATATAATAGAGACAGTAGATCTAGCTGGTCTGTCATATTATAATAGAGACAGTAGATCTACCTGGTCTGTCATAGTATAATAGAAACAGTAGATCTAGCTGGCCTGTCATAATACAATAGAGACAGTAGATCTAGCTGGTCTGTCATAATATAATAGAGACAGTGTATCTACCAGGTCTGTCATAATATAATAGAGACAGTAGATCTAGCTGGTCTGTCATAATATAATAGAGACAGTAGATCTAGCTGGTCTGTCATCAAATAATAGACACAGTAGATCTAGCTGGGCTGTCATATTATAATAGAGAGAGTAGATCTACCTGGTCTGTCAAATTAGAATAGAGACAGTAGATCTAACTGGTCTGTCATAATATAATAGAGAAAGTATATCTACTTGGTCTGTCATAATATAACAGAGACAGTAGATCTACCTGGCATGTCAAAATATAATAGAGACAGTAGATCTATCTGGTCTGTCATAAAATAATAGAGACAGTAGATCTAGCTGGTCTGTCATCAAATAATAGACACAGTAGATCTAGCTGGGCTGTCATAATATAATAGAGAAAGTATATCTACTTGGTCTGTCATAATATAATAGAGACAGTAGATCTAGCTGGTCTGTCATATTATAATAGAGACAGTAGATCTACCTGGTCTGTCATAGTATAATAGAAACAGTAGATCTAGCTGGTCTGTCATAATACAATAGAGACAGTAGATCTATCTGGTCTGTCATAATATAATAGAGACAGTAGATCTACCTGCTATGTCATAGTATAATAGAGACAGTAGATCTAGCTGGTCTGTCATAATATAATAGAGACAGTAGATCTATCTGGTCTGTCATAATATAATAGGGACAGTAGATCTAGCTGGTCTGTCATAATATAATAGAGACAGTGATCTACCTGGTCTGTCATAATATAACAGAGACAGTAGATCTAGCTGGTCTGTCATAATATAATAGAGACAGTAGATCTACCTGGTCTGTCATAGTATAATAGAAACAGTAGATCTAGCTGGTCTGTCATAATACAATAGAGACATAGTAGATCTAGCTGGTCTGTCATAATATAATAGGGACAGTAGATCTAGCTGGTCTGTCATAATATAATAGAGAAAGTATATCTACTTGGTCTGTCATAATATAATAGAGACAGTAGATCTAGCTGGTCTGTCATATTATAATAGAGACAGTAGATCTACCTGGTCTGTCATAGTATAATAGAAACAGTAGATCTAGCTGGTCTGTCATAATACAATAGAGACAGTAGATCTATCTGGTCTGTCATAATATAATAGAGACAGTAGATCTACCTGGTCTGTCATAGTATAATAGAGACAGTAGATCTAGCTGGTCTGTCATAGTACAATAGAGACATAGAGACAGTAGATCTAGCTGGTCTGTCATAATATAATAGGACAGTAGATCTACCTGGTCTGTCATAATATAATAGAGACAGTAGATCTAGCTGGTCTGTCATAATATAATAGAGACAGTAGATCTACCTGGTCTGTCATAGTATAATAGAGACAGTAGATCTAGCTGGTCTGTCATAGTACAATAGAGACATAGAGACAGTAGATCTAGCTGGTCTGTCATAATATAATAGGGACAGTAGATCTAGCTGGTCTGTCATAATATAATAGAGACAGTAGATCTAGCTGGTCTGTCATAGTATAATAGAAACAGTAGATCTAGCTGGTCTGTCATAATATAATAGAGACAGTAGATCTATCTGGTCTGTCATAATATAATAGAGACAGTAGATCTAGCTGGTCTGTCATCAAATAATAGACACAGTAGATCTAACTGGGCTGTCATAATATAATAGAGAAAGTATATCTACTTGGTCTGTCATAATATAATAGAGACAGTAGATCTAGCTGGTCTGTCATATTATAATAGAGACAGTAGATCTACCTGGTCTGTCATAGTATAATAGAAACAGTAGATCTAGCTGGCCTGTCATAATATAATAGAGACAGTAGATCTAGCTGGTCTGTCATAATATAATAGAGACAGTGATCTACCAGGTCTGTCATAATATAATAGAGACAGTAGATCTAGCTGGTCTGTCATAATATAATAGAGACAGTAGATCTAGCTGGTCTGTCATCAAATAATAGACACAGTAGATCTAGCTGGGCTGTCATATTATAATAGAGAGAGTAGATCTACCTGGTCTGTCAAATTAGAATAGAGACAGTAGATCTAGCTGGTCTTTCATAATATAATAGTGACAGTGTATCTACCAGGTCTGTCATAATATAATAGAGACAGTAGATCTATCTGGTATGTCATAATATAATAGAGACAGTAGATCTACCTGCTCTGTCATAGTATAATAGAGACAGTAGATCTAGCTGGTCTGTCATAGTACAATAGAGACAGTAGATCTAGCTGGTCTGTCATCAAATAATAGACACAGTAGATCTAGCTGGGCTGTCATAATATAATATAGACAGTGTATCTACCAGGTCTGTCATAATATAATATAATAGAGACAGTAGATCTACCTGCTCTGTCATAGTATAATAGAGACGGTGTATCTACCAGGTCTGTCATATTATAATAGAGACAGTAGATCTACCTGGTCTGTCATAGTATAATAGAAACAGTAGATCTACCTGCTCTGTCATAGTATAATAGAGACAGTAGATCTAGCTGGTCTGTCATAATATAATAGAGACAGTAGATCTATCTGGTCTGTCATAATATAATAGAGACAGTAGATCTACCTGCTCTGTCATAGTATAATAGAGACAGTAGATCTACCTGGTCTGTCATAATATAATAGAGACAGTAGATCTAGCTGGTCTGTCATAGTATAATAGAGACAGTAGATCTACCTGGTCTGTCATAGTATAATAGAGACAGTAGATCTAGCTGGTCTGTCATAGTACAATAATAGAGACAGTAGATCTAGCTGGTCTGTCATAATATAATAGAGACAGTAGATCTACCAGGTCTGTCATAATATAATAGAGACAGTAGATCTAGCTGGTCTGTCATAATATAATAGAGACAGTAGATCTACCTGGTCTGTCATAGTATAGATAGAGACAGTAGATCTAGCTGGTCTGTCATAATATAATAGAGACAGTAGATCTACCTGGTCTGTCATAATATAATAGAGACAGTAGATCTAGCTGGTCTGTCATAATATAATAGAGACAGTAGATCTAGCTGGTCTGTCATAATATAATAGTGACAGTGTATCTACCAGGTCTGTCATAATATAACAGAGACAGTAGATCTAGCTGGTCTGTCATAATATAACAGAGACAGTAGATCTACCTGGCATGTCAAAATATAATAGAGACAGTAGATCTATCTGGTCTGTCATAAAATAATAGAGACAGTAGATCTAGCTGGTCTGTCATCAAATAATAGACACAGTAGATCTAGCTGGGCTGTCATAATATAATAGAGAAAGTATATCTACTTGGTCTGTCATAATATAATAGAGACAGTAGATCTAGCTGGTCTGTCATATTATAATAGAGACAGTAGATCTACCTGGTCTGTCATAGTATAATAGAAACAGTAGATCTAGCTGGTCTGTCATAATACAATAGAGACAGTAGATCTATCTGGTCTGTCATAATATAATAGAGACAGTAGATCTACCTGGTCTGTCATAGTATAATAGAGACAGTAGATCTAGCTGGTCTGTCATAGTATAATAGAGACAGTAGATCTACCTGGTCTGTCATAGTATAATAGAGACAGTAGATCTAGCTGGTCTGTCATAGTACAATAGAGACATAGAGACAGTAGATCTAGCTGGTCTGTCATAACATAATAGGGACAGTAGATCTACCAGGTCTGTCATAATATAATAGAGACAGTAGATCTAGCTGGTCTGTCATAATATAATAGAGACAGTAGATCTACCTGGTCTGTCATAACAATAGAGACATAGAGACAGTAGATCTAGCTGGTCTGTCATAATATAATAGGGACAGTAGATCTAGCTGGTCTGTCATAATATAATAGAGACAGTAGATCTAGCTGGCCTGTCATAATATAATAGAGACAGTAGATCTAGCTGGTCTGTCATAATACAATAGAGACAGTAGATCTATCTGGTCTGTCATAATATAATAGAGACAGTAGATCTACCTGCTCTGTCATAGTATAATAGAGACAGTAGATCTAGCTGGTCTGTCATAGTACAATAGAGACAGTAGATCTAGCTGGTCTGTCATAATATAATAGAGACAGTGTATCTACCTGGTCTGTCATAATATAATAGAGACAGTAGATCTACCTGCTCTGTCATAGTATAATAGAGACAGTAGATCTAGCTGGTCTGTCATAGTATAATAGAGACAGTAGATCTAGCTGGTCTGTCATAATATAATAGAGACAGTGTATCTACCAGGTCTGTCATATTATAATAGAGACAGTAGATCTACCTGGTCTGTCATAGTATAATAGAAACAGTAGATCTAGCTGGTCTGTCATAATACAATAGAGACAGTAGATCTATCTGGTCTGTCATAATATAATAGAGACAGTAGATCTACCTGCTCTGTCATAGTATAATAGAGACAGTAGATCTAGCTGGTCTGTCATAGTACAATAGAGACAGTAGATCTAGCTGGTCTGTCATAATATAATAGAGACAGTGTATCAACCAGGTCTGTCATAATATAATAGAGACAGTAGATCTAGCTGGTCTGTCATAATATAATAGAGACAGTAGATCTAGCTGGTCTGTCATATTATAATAGAGACAGTAGATCTACCTGGTCTGTCATAGTATAATAGAAACAGTAGATCTAGCTGGTCTGTCATAGTACAATAGAGACAGTAGATCTAGCTGGTCTGTCATAATATAATAGAGACAGTAGATCTAGCTGGTCTGTCATAATATAACAGAGACAGTAGATCTACCTGGCATGTCAAAATATAATAGAGACAGTAGATCTATCTGGTCTGTCATAAAATAATAGAGACAGTAGATCTAGCTGGTCTGTCATCAAATAATAGACACAGTAGATCTAGCTGGGCTGTCATAATATAATAGAGAAAGTATATCTAGCTGGTCTGTCATAATATAATAGAGACAGTAGATCTAGCTGGTCTGTCATATTATAATAGAGACAGTAGATCTACCTGGTCTGTCATAGTATAATAGAAACAGTAGATCTAGCTGGTCTGTCATAATACAATAGAGACAGTAGATCTATCTGGTCTGTCATAATATAATAGAGACAGTAGATCTACCTGCTCTGTCATAGTATAATAGAGACAGTAGATCTAGCTGGTCTGTCATAGTACAATAGAGACAGTAGATCTACCTGGTCTGTCATAGTATAATAGAGACAGTAGATCTAGCTGGTCTGTCATAGTACAATAGAGACATAGAGACAGTAGATCTAGCTGGTCTGTCATAACATAATAGGGACAGTAGATCTACCAGGTCTGTCATAATATAATAGAGACAGTAGATCTAGCTGGTCTGTCATAATATAATAGAGACAGTAGATCTACCTGGTCTGTCATAGTACAATAGAGACATAGAGACAGTAGATCTAGCTGGTCTGTCATAATATAATAGGGACAGTAGATCTAGCTGGTCTGTCATAATATAATAGAGACAGTAGATCTAGCTGGTCTGTCATAGTATAATAGAAACAGTAGATCTAGCTGGTCTGTCATAATACAATAGAGACAGTAGATCTATCTGGTATGTCATAATATAATAGAGACAGTAGATCTACCTGCTCTGTCATAGTATAATAGAGACAGTAGATCTAGCTGGTCTGTCATAGTACAATAGAGACAGTAGATCTAGCTGGTCTGTCATAATATAATAGAGACAGTGTATCTACCAGGTCTGTCATAATATAATAGAGACAGTAGATCTACCTGCTCTGTCATAGTATAATAGAGACAGTAGATCTAGCTGGTCTGTCATAGTACAATAGAGACAGTAGATCTAGCTGGTCTGTCATAATATAATAGAGACAGTGTATCTACCAGGTCTGTCATATTATAATAGAGACAGTAGATCTACCTGGTCTGTCATAGTATAATAGAAACAGTAGATCTAGCTGGTCTGTCATAATACAATAGAGACAGTAGATCTATCTGGTCTGTCATAATATAATAGAGACAGTAGATCTACCTGGTCTGTCATAGTATAATAGAGACAGTAGATCTAGCTGGTCTGTCATAGTACAATAGAGACAGTAGATCTAGCTGGTCTGTCATAATATAATAGAGACAGTGTATCAACCAGGTCTGTCATAATATAATAGAGACAGTAGATCTAGCTGGTCTGTCATAATATAATAGAGACAGTAGATCTAGCTGGTCTGTCATATTATAATAGAGACAGTAGATCTACCTGGTCTGTCATAGTATAATAGAAACAGTAGATCTAGCTGGCCTGTCATAATACAATAGAGACAGTAGATCTAGCTGGTCTGTCATAATATAATAGAGACAGTGTATCTACCAGGTCTGTCATAATATAATAGAGACAGTAGATCTAGCTGGTCTGTCATAATATAATAGAGACAGTAGATCTAGCTGGTCTGTCAAATTAGAATAGAGACAGTAGATCTAGCTGGTCTTTCATAATATACTAGTGACAGTGTATCTACCAGGTCTGTCATAATATAACAGAGACAGTAGATCTAGCTGGTCTGTCATAATATAACAGAGACAGTAGATCTACCTGGCATGTCAAAATATAATAGAGACAGTAGATCTATCTGGTCTGTCATAAAATAATAGAGACAGTAGATCTAGCTGGTCTGTCATCAAATAATAGACACAGTAGATCTAGCTGGGCTGTCATAATATAATAGAGAAAGTATATCTACTTGGTCTGTCATAATATAATAGAGACAGTAGATCTAGCTGGTCTGTCATATTATAATAGAGACAGTAGATCTACCTGGTCTGTCATAGTATAATAGAAACAGTAGATCTAGCTGGTCTGTCATAATACAATAGAGACAGTAGATCTATCTGGTCTGTCATAATATAATAGAGACAGTAGATCTACCTGCTCTGTCATAGTATAATAGAGACAGTAGATCTAGCTGGTCTGTCATAGTACAATAGAGACAGTAGATCTAGCTGGTCTGTCATAATATAATAGAGACAGTGTATCTACCAGGTCTGTCATAATATAATAGAGACAGTAGATCTAGCTGGTCTGTCATAATATAATAGAGACAGTAGATCTAGCTGGTCTGTCATAGTATAATAGAAACAGTAGATCTAGCTGGTCTGTCATCAAATAATAGACACAGTAGATCTAGCTGGTCTGTCATAATATAATAGAGACAGTGTATCAACCAGGTCTGTCATAATATAATAGAGACAGTAGATCTAGCTGGTCTGTCATAATATAATAGAAACAGTAGACCTAGCTGGTCTGTCATAATACAATAGAGACAGTAGATCTATCTGGTCTGTCATAATATAATAGGGACAGTAGATCTAGCTGGTCTGTCATAATATAATAGAGACAGTGTATCTACCAGGTCTGTCATAATATAACAGAGACAGTAGATCTAGCTGGTCTGTCATAATATAATAGCGACAGTAGATCTACCTGGTCTGTCATAGTATAATAGAAACAGTAGATCTAGCTGGTCTGTCATAATATAATAGAGACAGTAGATCTACCTGGTCTGTCATAGTATAATAGAGACAGTAGATCTAGCTGGTCGGTCATAATATAATAGGGACAGTCGATCTAGCAGGTCTGTCATAATATAATAGAGAAAGTATATCTACTTGGTCTGTCATAACATAATAGAGACAGTAGATCTAGCTGGTCTGTCATATTATAATAGAGACAGTAGATCTACCTGGTCTGTCATAGTATAATAGAAACAGTAGATCTAGCTGGTCTGTCATAATACAATAGAGACAGTAGATCTATCTGGTCTGTCATAATATAATAGAGACAGTAGATCTACCTGGTCTGTCATAGTATAATAGAGACAGTAGATCTAGCTGGTCTGTCATAGTACAATAGAGACATAGAGACAGTAGATCTAGCTGGTCTGTCATAACATAATAGGGACAGTAGATCTAGCTGGTCTGTCATAATATAATAGAGACAGTGTATCTACCAGGTCTGTCATAATATAACAGAGACAGTAGATCTAGCTGGTCTGTCATAATATAATAGAGACAGTAGATCTACCTGGTCTGTCATAGTATAATAGAGACAGTAGATCTAGCTGGTCTGTCATAGTACAATAGAGACATAGAGACATTAGATCTAGCTGGTCTGTCATAATATAATAGGACAGTAGATCTAGCTGGTCTGTCATAATATAATAGAGACAGTAGATCTAGCTGGTCTGTCATAGTATAATAGAAACAGTAGATCTAGCTGGTCTGTCATAATACAATAGAGACAGTAGATCTATCTGGTATGTCATAATATAATAGAGACAGTAGATCTACCTGCTCTGTCATAGTATAATAGAGACAGTAGATCTAGCTGGTCTGTCATAGTACAATAGAGACAGTAGATCTAGCTGGTCTGTCATAATATAATAGAGACAGTGTATCTACCAGGTCTGTCATATTATAATAGAGACAGTAGATCTACCTGGTCTGTCATAGTATAATAGAAACAGTAGATCTAGCTGGTCTGTCATAATACAATAGAGACAGTAGATCTATCTGGTCTGTCATAATATAATAGAGACAGTAGATCAGAGAAATTTAACGACTTCGACACTAGCTAAGTAAATTGATATATTTGGTCAAATGCACCACAGCTAGCTAGTTACCGTGTGCAATTTTCAGACAAATGTGCCGGCTCTGTAGATGCTAAAGCTAGGGTCAGGGAGGCACTGCATAGCCAGCTGTGACTGTAACGTTAGTGATATAACTAGCTAATGCAATTTTAAATGATCAATGCACTTTCATTTGCTCGCAGTAGCATTGCTTTCCCTCGGTCTGATTAACAAAACTGATTGCCTATCCGTCCCACCTGGTTGACTACAGATCACCTGCCAAAGTAATGTCAACTGTATCTGTGGAGCCAGTGCGCTCTCATTGACAAATTGAAGCCTGCAGAAGGCATCTGGCGCCTACGTCATGTGAAGGGGGACCTGTTCTCCGGTCCTGAAGATGAGGCCCTGGCCCACTGTATCAGCAAAGACTGCCACATGGGGGCTGGCATCGCAGTTATGTTCAAGAAGAAGTTTGGTGGAGTGGCTGAGCTAAAGGAACAGAAGAAGGTGCCAGGACAATGCGCTGTACTGAAAGGACACAAGCGTTTTGTGTACTACCTGATAACAAAGGAAAAGTACAGCAAAAAGCCCACCTATGACAGCCTGAGGCAGAGCCTTGAGGACATGAGGTCTCATTGCTTAAAAAACGGAGTAACTGCAATATCAATGCCTCGCATTGGCTGTGGCCTTGATCGACTGAGCTGGGACAAAGTGGAAAAGATGCTTGAGAAGGTATTCCAGCCCACAAGTATCAGTATCACTGTGTACACCCTCCCTGTAAAACCCACAGGGAAACCAAGTCCACGGGAAACCAAGTTTCCAATAATGTTTTCTGTAAAACAAAATTAAGTTAAACTCACAGACAACATATCAGCATACTGGTATGCACCTGTACACATTTGCTCTAGGCTGTACTTTTGAAAGAGAATAAACACACTTTTCCTTGAAATCATACCCCTCTTCATCTCTTCTTTACTCCTGTTTTAATTGTTCTATGAAATTGCATGTTCATATTTTGCACTTTAATTACTGTCCTATAATGTGGTCCTTCTGTAGCTCAGTTGGTAGAGCATGGCGCTTGTAACGCCAGGGTAGTGGTTCATTTCCCGGGACCACCCATACGTAGAATGTATGCACACATGACTGTAAGTCGCTTTGGATAAAAGCGTCCGCTAAATGGCATTTATTATTATTATATTATATAGTAGATCTACCTGCTCTGTCATAGTATAATAGAGACAGTAGATCTAGCTGGTCTGTCATAGCACAATAGAGACAGTAGATCTAGCTGGTCTGTCATAATATAATAGAGACAGTGTATCAACCAGGTCTGTCATAATATAATAGAGACAGTAGATCTAGCTGGTCTGTCATAATATAATAGAGACAGTAGATCTAGCTGGTCTGTCATCAAATAATAGACACAGTAGATCTAGCTGGTCTGTCATAATATAATAGAGAAAGTATATCTACTTGGTCTGTCATAATACAATAGAGACAGTAGATCTATCTGGTCTGTCATAATATAATAGGACAGTAGATCTAGCTGGTCTGTCATAATATAATAGAGACAGTGTATCTACTGGTCTGTCATAATATAATAGAGACAGTAGATCTAGCTGGTCTGTCATAATATAATAGAGACAGTAGATCTACCTGGTCTGTCATAGTATAATAGAGACAGTAGATCTACCTGGTCTGTCATAGTATAATAGAGACAGTAGATCTAGCTGGTCTGTCATAGTACAATAGAGACATAGAGACAGTAGATCTAGCTGGTCTGGTCATAATATAATAGGGACAGTAGATCTAGCAGGTCTGTCATAATATAATAGAGAAAGTATATCTACTTGGTCTGTCATAACATAATAGAGACAGTAGATCTAGCTGGTCTGTCATATTATAATAGAGACAGTAGATGTACCTGGTCTGTCATATTATAATAGAAACAGTAGATCTAGCTGGTCTGTCATAATACAATAGAGACAGTAGATCTATCTGGTCTGTCATAATATAATAGAGACAGTAGATGTACCTGGTCTGTCATAGTATAATAGAGACAGTAGATCTCGCTGGTCTGTCATGGTACAATAGAGACATAGAGACAGTAGATCTAGCTGGTCTGTCATAATATAATAGGGACAGTAGATCTAGCTGGTCTGTCATAATATAATAGAGACAGTGTATCTACCAGGTCTGTCAAAATATAACAGAGACAGTAGATCTAGCTGGTCTGTCATAATATAACAGAGACAGTAGATCTACCTGGTATGTCAAAATATAATAGAGACAGTAGATCGAGCTGGTCTGTCATGATATAATAGAGACAGTAGATCTAGCTGGTCTGTCATAATATAATAGAGATAGTAGATCTACCTGGTCTGTCAAATTAGAATAGAGACAGTAGATCTAGCTGGTCTGTCATCAAATAATAGACACAGTAGATATAGCTGGTCTGTCATAATATAATAGAGAAAGTATATCTACTTGGTCTGTCATAATATAATAGAGACAGTAGATCTAGCTGGTCTGTCATATTATAATAGAGACAGTAGATCTACCTGGTCTGTCATAGTATAATAGAAACAGTAGATCTAGCTGGTCTGTCATAATATAATAGAGACAGTAGATCTAGCTGGTCTGTCATAATATAATAGAGACAGTAGATCTACCTGGTCTGTCATAGTATAATAGAGACAGTAGATCTAGCTGGTCTGTCATAGTACAATAGAGACAGTAGATCTACCTGGTCTGTCATAGTATAATAGAGACAGTAGATCTAGCTGGTCTGTCATAATACAATAGAGACAGTAGATCTACCTGGTCTGTCAAATTAGAATAGAGACAGTAGATCTAGCTGGTCTTTCATAATATAATAGTGACAGTGTATCTACCAGGTCTGTCATAATATAACAGAGACAGTAGATCTAGCTGGTCTGTCATAATATAACAGAGACAGTAGATCTACCTGGCATGTCAAAATATAATAGAGACAGTAGATCTATCTGGTCTGTCATAATATAATAGAGACAGTAGATCTAGCTGGTCTGTCATCAAATAATAGACACAGTAGATCTAGCTGGGCTGTCATAATATAATAGAGAAAGTATATCTACTTGGTCTGTCATAATATAATAGAGACAGTAGATCTATCTGGTATGTCATAATATAATAGAGACAGTAGATCTACCTGCTCTGTCATAGTATAATAGAGACAGTAGATCTAGCTGGTCTGTCATAGTACAATAGAGACAGTAGATCTAGCTGGTCTGTCATAATATAATAGAGACAGTGTATCTACCAGGTCTGTCATATTATAATAGAGACAGTAGATCTACCTGGTCTGTCATAGTATAATAGAAACAGTAGATCTAGCTGGTCTGTCATAATACAATAGAGACAGTAGATCTATCTGGTCTGTCATAATATAATAGAGACAGTAGATCTACCTGCTCTGTCATAGTATAATAGAGACAGTAGATCTAGCTGGTCTGTCATAGCACAATAGAGACAGTAGATCTAGCTGGTCTGTCATAATATAATAGAGACAGTGTATCAACCAGGTCTGTCATAATATAATAGAGACAGTAGATCTAGCTGGTCTGTCATAATATAATAGAGACAGTAGATCTAGCTGGTCTGTCATCAAATAATAGACACAGTAGATCTAGCTGGTCTGTCATAATATAATAGAGAAAGTATATCTACTTGGTCTGTCATAATACAATAGAGACAGTAGATCTATCTGGTCTGTCATAATATAATAGGGACAGTAGATCTAGCTGGTCTGTCATAATATAATAGAGACAGTGTATCTACCAGGTCTGTCATAATATAACAGAGACAGTAGATCTAGCTGGTCTGTCATAATATAATAGAGACAGTAGATCTACCTGGTCTGTCATAGTATAATAGAGACAGTAGATCTACCTGGTCTGTCATAGTATAATAGAGACAGTAGATCTAGCTGGTCTGTCATAGTACAATAGAGACATAGAGACAGTAGATCTAGCTGGTCGGTCATAATATAATAGGGACAGTAGATCTAGCAGGTCTGTCATAATATAATAGAGAAAGTATATCTACTTGGTCTGTCATAACATAATAGAGACAGTAGATCTAGCTGGTCTGTCATATTATAATAGAGACAGTAGATGTACCTGGTCTGTCATATTATAATAGAAACAGTAGATCTAGCTGGTCTGTCATAATACAATAGAGACAGTAGATCTATCTGGTCTGTCATAATATAATAGAGACAGTAGATGTACCTGGTCTGTCATAGTATAATAGAGACAGTAGATCTCGCTGGTCTGTCATGGTACAATAGAGACATAGAGACAGTAGATCTAGCTGGTCTGTCATAATATAATAGGGACAGTAGATCTAGCTGGTCTGTCATAATATAATAGAGACAGTGTATCTACCAGGTCTGTCAAAATATAACAGAGACAGTAGATCTAGCTGGTCTGTCATAATATAACAGAGACAGTAGATCTACCTGGTATGTCAAAATATAATAGAGACAGTAGATCGAGCTGGTCTGTCATGATATAATAGAGACAGTAGATCTAGCTGGTCTGTCATAATATAATAGAGATAGTAGATCTACCTGGTCTGTCAAATTAGAATAGAGACAGTAGATCTAGCTGGTCTGTCATCAAATAATAGACACAGTAGATATAGCTGGTCTGTCATAATATAATAGAGAAAGTATATCTACTTGGTCTGTCATAATATAATAGAGACAGTAGATCTAGCTGGTCTGTCATATTATAATAGAGACAGTAGATCTACCTGGTCTGTCATAGTATAATAGAAACAGTAGATCTAGCTGGTCTGTCATAATACAATAGAGACAGTAGATCTAGCTGGTCTGTCATAATATAATAGAGACAGTAGATCTACCTGGTCTGTCATAGTATAATAGAGACAGTAGATCTAGCTGGTCTGTCATAGTACAATAGAGACATAGAGACAGTAGATCTACCTGGTCTGTCATAGTATAATAGGGACGGTAGATCTAGCTGGTCTGTCATAATATAATAGAGACAGTAGATCTACCTGGTCTGTCAAATTAGAATAGAGACAGTAGATCTAGCTGGTCTTTCATAATATAATAGTGACAGTGTATCTACCAGGTCTGTCATAATATAACAGAGACAGTAGATCTAGCTGGTCTGTCATAATATAACAGAGACAGTAGATCTACCTGGCATGTCAAAATATAATAGAGACAGTAGATCTATCTGGTCTGTCATAATATAATAGAGACAGTAGATCTAGCTGGTCTGTCATCAAATAATAGACACAGTAGATCTAGCTGGGCTGTCATAATATAATAGAGAAAGTATATCTACTTGGTCTGTCATAATATAATAGAGACAGTAGATCTAGCTGGTCTGTCATATTATAATAGAGACAGTAGATCTACCTGGTCTGTCATAGTATAATAGAAACAGTAGATCTAGCTGGTCTGTCATAATACAATAGAGACAGTAGATCTATCTGGTCTGTCATAATATAATAGAGACAGTAGATCTACCTGCTCTGTCATAGTATAATAGAGACAGTAGATCTAGCTGGTCTGTCATAGTACAATAGAGACAGTAGATCTAGCTGGTCTGTCATAATATAATAGAGACAGTGTATCAACCAGGTCTGTCATAATATAATAGAGACAGTAGATCTAGCTGGTCTGTCATAATATAATAGAGACAGTAGATCTAGCTGGTCTGTCATCAAATAATAGACACAGTAGATCTAGCTGGGCTGTCATATTATAATAGAGACAGTAGATCTACCTGGTCTGTCAAATTAGAATAGAGACAGTAGATCTAGCTGGTCTGTCATCAAATAATAGACACAGTAGATCTAGCTGGTCTGTCATAATATAATAGAGAAAGTATATCTACTTGGTCTGTCATAATACAATAGAGACAGTAGATCTGGTCTGTCATAATATAATAGAGACAGTGTATCTACCAGGTCTGTCATAATATAACAGAGACAGTAGATCTAGCTGGTCTGTCATAATATAATAGAGACAGTAGATCTACCTGGTCTGTCATAGTATAATAGAGACAGTAGATCTAGCTGGTCTGTCATATTATAATAGAGACAGTAGATCTACCTGGTCTGTCATATTATAATAGAAAGAGTAGATCTAGCTGGTCTGTCATAATACAATAGAGACAGTAGATCTATCTGGTCTGTCATAATATAATAGAGACAGTAGATGTACCTGGTCTGTCATAGTATAATAGAGACAGTAGATCTCGCTGGTCTGTCATAGTACAATAGAGACATAGAGACAGTAGATCTAGCTGGTCTGTCATAATATAATAGGGACAGTAGATCTAGCAGGTCTGTCATAATATAATAGAGAAAGTATATCTACTTGGTCTGTCATAACATAATAGAGACAGTAGATCTAGCTGGTCTGTCATATTATAATAGAGACAGTAGATCTAGCTGGTCTGTCATATTATAATAGAAAGAGTAGATCTAGCTGGTCTGTCATAATACAATAGAGACAGTAGATCTATCTGGTCTGTCATAATATAATAGAGACAGTAGATGTACCTGGTCTGTCATAGTATAATAGAGACAGTAGATCTCGCTGGTCTGTCATAGTACAATAGAGACATAGAGACAGTAGATCTAGCTGGTCTGTCATAATATAATAGGGACAGTAGATCTAGCTGGTCTGTCATAATATAATAGAGACAGTGTATCTACCAGGTCTGTCAAAATATAACAGAGACAGTAGATCTAGCTGGTCTGTCATAATATAATAGAGACAGTAGATCTAGCTGGTCTGTCATCAAATAATAGACACAGTAGATCTAGCTGGGCTGTCATAATATAATAGAGAAAGTATATCTACTTGGTCTGTCATAATATAATAGAGACAGTAGATCTAGCTGGTCTGTCATATTATAATAGAGACAGTAGATCTACCTGGTCTGTCATAGTATAATAGAAACAGTAGATCTAGCTGGTCTGTCATAATACAATAGAGACAGTAGATCTATCTGGTCTGTCATAATATAATAGAGACAGTAGATCTACCTGCTCTGTCATAGTATAATAGAGACAGTAGATCTAGCTGGTCTGTCATAGTACAATAGAGACAGTAGATCTAGCTGGTCTGTCATAATATAATAGAGACAGTGTATCAACCAGGTCTGTCATAATATAATAGAGACAGTAGATCTAGCTGGTCTGTCATCAAATAATAGACACAGTAGATCTAGCTGGGCTGTCATATTATAATAGAGACAGTAGATCTACCTGGTCTGTCAAATTAGAATAGAGACAGTAGATCTAGCTGGTCTGTCATCAAATAATAGACACAGTAGATCTAGCTGGTCTGTCATAATATAATAGAGAAAGTATATCTACTTGGTCTGTCATAATACAATAGAGACAGTAGATCTATCTGGTCTGTCATAACATAATAGGGACAGTAGATCTAGCTGGTCTGTCATAATATAATAGAGACAGTGTATCTACCAGGTCTGTCATAATATAACAGAGACAGTAGATCTAGCTGGTCTGTCATAATATAATAGAGACAGTAGATCTACCTGGTCTGTCATAGTATAATAGAGACAGTAGATCTAGCTGGTCTGTCATAGTACAATAGAGACATAGAGACATTAGATCTAGCTGGTCTGTCATAATATAATAGGGACAGTAGATCTAGCTGGTCTGTCATAATATAATAGAGACAGTAGATCTAGCTGGTCTGTCATAGTATAATAGAAACAGTAGATCTAGCTGGTCTGTCATAATACAATAGAGACAGTAGATCTATCTGGTATGTCATAATATAATAGAGACAGTAGATCTACCTGCTCTGTCATAGTATAATAGAGACAGTAGATCTAGCTGGTCTGTCATAGTACAATAGAGACAGTAGATCTAGCTGGTCTGTCATAATATAATAGAGACAGTGTATCTACCAGGTCTGTCATAGTATAATAGAAACAGTAGATCTAGCTGGTCTGTCATAATACAATAGATACAGTAGATCTATCTGGTATGTCATAATATAATAGAGACAGTAGATCTACCTGCTCTGTCATAGTATAATAGAGACAGTAGATCTAGCTGGTCTGTCATAGTACAATAGAGACAGTAGATCTAGCTGGTCTGTCATAATATAATAGAGACAGTGTATCAACCAGGTCTGTCATAATATAATAGAGACAGTAGATCTAGCTGGTCTGTCATAATATAATAGAGACAGTAGATCTAGCTGGTCTGTCATCAAATAATAGACACAGTAGATCTAGCTGGTCTGTCATAATATAATAGAGAAAGTATATCTACTTGGTCTGTCATAATACAATAGAGACAGTAGATCTATCTGGTCTGTCATAATATAATAGGGACAGTAGATCTAGCTGGTCTGTCATAATATAATAGAGACAGTGTATCTATCAGGTCTGTCATAATATAACAGAGACAGTAGATCTAGCTGGTCTGTCATAATATAATAGAGACAGTAGATCTACCTGGTCTGTCATAGTATAATAGAGACAGTAGATCTACCTGGTCTGTCATAGTATAATAGAGACAGTAGATCTAGCTGGTCTGTCATAGTACAATAGAGACATAGAGACAGTAGATCTAGCTGGTCGGTCATAATATAATAGGGACAGTAGATCTAGCAGGTCTGTCATAATATAATAGAGAAAGTATATCTACTTGGTCTGTCATAACATAATAGAGACAGTAGATCTAGCTGGTCTGTCATATTATAATAGAGACAGTAGATGTACCTGGTCTGTCATATTATAATAGAAACAGTAGATCTAGCTGGTCTGTCATAATACAATAGAGACAGTAGATCTATCTGGTCTGTCATAATATAATAGAGACAGTAGATGTACCTGGTCTGTCATAGTATAATAGAGACAGTAGATCTCGCTGGTCTGTCATGGTACAATAGAGACATAGAGACAGTAGATCTAGCTGGTCTGTCATAATATAATAGGGACAGTAGATCTAGCTGGTCTGTCATAATATAATAGAGACAGTGTATCTACCAGGTCTGTCAAAATATAACAGAGACAGTAGATCTAGCTGGTCTGTCATAATATAACAGAGACAGTAGATCTACCTGGTATGTCAAAATATAATAGAGACAGTAGATCGAGCTGGTCTGTCATGATATAATAGAGACAGTAGATCTAGCTGGTCTGTCATAATATAATAGAGATAGTAGATCTAGCTGGTCTGTCATCAAATAATAGACACAGTAGATATAGCTGGTCTGTCATAATATAATAGAGAAAGTATATCTATTTGGTCTGTCATAATATAATAGAGACAGTAGATCTAGCTGGTCTGTCATATTATAATAGAGACAGTAGATCTACCTGGTCTGTCATAGTATAATAGAAACAGTAGATCTAGCTGGTCTGTCATAATATAATAGAGACAGTAGATCTAGCTGGTCTGTCATAATATAATAGAGACAGTAGATCTACCTGGTCTGTCATAGTATAATAGAGACAGTAGATCTAGCTGGTCTGTCATAGTACAATAGAGACATAGAGACAGTAGATCTACCTGGTCTGTCATAGTACAATAGAGACAGTAGATCTAGCTGGTCTGTCATAATATAATAGAGACAGTGTATCAACCAGGTCTGTCATAATATAATAGAGACAGTAGATCTAGCTGGTCTGTCATAATATAATAGAGACAGTAGATCTAGCTGGTCTGTCAAATTAGAATAGAGACAGTAGATCTAGCTGGTCTTTCATAATATAATAGTGACAGTGTATCTACCAGGTCTGTCATAATATAACAGAGACAGTAGATCTAGCTGGTCTGTCATAATATAACAGAGACAGTAGATCTACCTGGTCATGTCAAAATATAATAGAGACAGTAGATCTATCTGGTCTGTCATAATATAATAGAGACAGTAGATCTAGCTGGTCTGTCATCAAATAATAGACACAGTAGATCTAACTGGGCTGTCATAATATAATAGAGAAAGTATATCTACTTGGTCTGTCATAATATAATAGAGACAGTAGATCTACCTGCTCTGTCATAGTATAATAGAGACAGTAGATCTAGCTGGTCTGTCATAGTACAATAGAGACAGTAGATCTAGCTGGTCTGTCATAATATAATAGAGACAGTGTATCTACCAGGTCTGTCATATTATAATAGAGACAGTAGATCTAGCTGGTCTGTCATAATATAATAGAGACAGTAGATCTATCTGGTCTGTCATAATATAATAGAGACAGTAGATCTACCTGCTCTGTCATAGTATAATAGAGACAGTAGATCTAGCTGGTCTGTCATAGTACAATAGAGACAGTAGATCTAGCTGGTCTGTCATAATATAATAGAGACAGTGTATCAACCAGGTCTGTCATAATATAATAGAGACAGTAGATCTAGCTGGTCTGTCATAATATAATAGAGACAGTAGATCTAGCTGGTCTGTCATCAAATAATAGACACAGTAGATCTAGCTGGTCTGTCATAATATAATAGAGAAAGTATATCTACTGGTCTGTCATAATATAATAGAGACAGTAGATCTATCTGGTCTGTCATAATATAATAGGGACAGTAGATCTAGCTGGTCTGTCATAATATAATAGAGACAGTGTATCTATCAGGTCTGTCATAATATAACAGAGACAGTAGATCTAGCTGGTCTGTCATAATATAATAGAGACAGTAGATCTACCTGGTCTGTCATAATATAATAGAGACAGTAGATCTACCTGGTCTGTCATAGTATAATAGAGACAGTAGATCTAGCTGGTCTGTCATAGTACAATAGAGACATAGAGACAGTAGATCTAGCTGGTCTGTCATAATATAATAGGGACAGTAGATCTAGCAGGTCTGTCATAATATAATAGAGAAAGTATATCTACTTGGTCTGTCATAACATAATAGAGACAGTAGATCTAGCTGGTCTGTCATATTATAATAGAGACAGTAGATCTACCTGGTCTGTCATATTATAATAGAAACAGTAGATCTAGCTGGTCTGTCATAATACAATAGAGACAGTAGATCTATCTGGTCTGTCATAATATAATAGAGACAGTAGATGTACCTGGTCTGTCATAGTATAATAGAGACAGTAGATCTCGCTGGTCTGTCATGGTACAATAGAACATAGAGACAGTAGATCTAGCTGGTCTGTCATAATATAATAGGGACAGTAGATCTAGCTGGTCTGTCATAATATAATAGAGACAGTGTATCTACCAGGTCTGTCAAAATATAACAGAGACAGTAGATCTAGCTGGTCTGTCATAATATAACAGAGACAGTAGATCTACCTGGTCTGTCAAAATATAATAGAGACAGTAGATCTAGCTGGTCTGTCATGATATAATAGAGACAGTAGATCTAGCTGGTCTGTCATAATATAATAGAGATAGTAGATCTAGCTGGTCTGTCATCAAATAATAGACACAGTAGATATAGCTGGTCTGTCATAATATAATAGAGAAAGTATATCTATTTGGTCTGTCATAATATAATAGAGACAGTAGATCTAGCTGGTCTGTCATATTATAATAGAGACAGTAGATCTACCTGGTCTGTCATAGTATAATAGAAACAGTAGATCTAGCTGGTCTGTCATAATACAATAGAGACAGTAGATCTAGCTGGTCTGTCATAATATAATAGAGACAGTAGATCTACCTGGTCTGTCATAGTATAATAGAGACAGTAGATCTAGCTGGTCTGTCATAGTACAATAGAGACATAGAGACAGTAGATCTACCTGGTCTGTCATAGTATAATAGGGACAGTAGATCTAGCTGGTCTGTCATAATATAATAGAGACAGTGTATCTACCAGGTCTGTCATAATATAACAGAGACAGTAGATCTAGCTGGTCTGTCATAATATAATAGAGACAGTAGATCTACCTGGTCTGTAAAATTAGAATAGAGACAGTAGATCTAGCTGGTCTTTCATAATATAATAGTGACAGTGTATCTACCAGGTCTGTCATAATATAACAGAGACAGTAGATCTAGCTGGTCTGTCATAATATAACAGAGACAGTAGATCTACCTGGCATGTCAAAATATAATAGAGACAGTAGATCTATCTGGTCTGTCATAATATAATAGAGACAGTAGATCTAGCTGGTCTGTCATCAAATAATAGACACAGTAGATCTAGCTGGGCTGTCATAATATAATAGAGAAAGTATATCTACTTGGTCTGTCATAATATAATAGAGACAGTAGATCTAGCTGGTCTGTCATATTATAATAGAGACAGTAGATCTACCTGGTCTGTCATAGTATAATAGAAACAGTAGATCTAGCTGGTCTGTCATAATACAATAGAGACAGTAGATCTATGTGGTCTGTCATAATATAATAGAGACAGTAGATCTACCTGCTCTGTCATAGTATAATAGAGACAGTAGATCTAGCTGGTCTGTCATAGTACAATAGAGACAGTAGATCTAGCTGGTCTGTCATAATATAATAGAGACAGTGTATCAACCAGGTCTGTCATAATATAATAGAGACAGTAGATCTAGCTGGTCTGTCATAATATAATAGAGACAGTAGATCTAGCTGGTCTGTCATCAAATAATAGACACAGTAGATCTAGCTGGGCTGTCATAATATAATAGAGACAGTAGATCTACCTGGTCTGTCAAATAGAATAGAGACAGTAGATCTAGCTGGTCTGTCATCAAATAATAGACACAGTAGATCTAGCTGGTCTGTCATAATATAATAGAGAAAGTATATCTACTTGGTCTGTCATAATACAATAGAGACAGTAGATCTATCTGGTCTGTCATAATATAATAGGGACAGTAGATCTAGCTGGTCTGTCATAATATAATAGAGACAGTGTATCTACCAGGTCTGTCATAATATAACAGAGACAGTAGATCTAGCTGGTCTGTCATAATATAATAGAGACAGTAGATCTACCTGGTCTGTCATAGTATAATAGAGACAGTAGATCTAGCTGGTCTGTCATATTATAATAGAGACAGTAGATCTACCTGGTCTGTCATATTATAATAGAAAGAGTAGATCTAGCTGGTCTGTCATAATACAATAGAGACAGTAGATCTATCTGGTCTGTCATAATATAATAGAGACAGTAGATGTACCTGGTCTGTCATAGTATAATAGAGACAGTAGATCTCGCTGGTCTGTCATAGTACAATAGAGACATAGAGACAGTAGATCTAGCTGGTCTGTCATAATATAATAGGGACAGTAGATCTAGCAGGTCTGTCATAATATAATAGAGAAAGTATATCTACTTGGTCTGTCATAACATAATAGAGACAGTAGATCTAGCTGGTCTGTCATATTATAATAGAGACAGTAGATCTACCTGGTCTGTCATATTATAATAGAAACAGTAGATCTAGCTGGTCTGTCATAATACAATAGAGACAGTAGATCTATCTGGTCTGTCATAATATAATAGAGACAGTAGATGTACCTGGTCTGTCATAGTATAATAGAGACAGTAGATCTCGCTGGTCTGTCATAGTACAATAGAGACATAGAGACAGTAGATCTAGCTGGTCTGTCATAATATAATAGGGACAGTAGATCTAGCTGGTCTGTCATAATATAATAGAGACAGTGTATCTACCAGGTCTGTCAAAATATAACAGAGACAGTAGATCTAGCTGGTCTGTCATAATATAATAGAGACAGTAGATCTACCTGGTATGTCAAAATATAATAGAGACAGTAGATCTAGCTGGTCTGTCATGATATAATAGAGACAGTAGATCTAGCTGGTCTGTCATAATATAATAGAGATAGTAGATCTACCTGGTCTGTCAAATTAGAATAGAGACAGTAGATCTAGCTGGTCTGTCATAATATAATAGAGACAGTGTATCTACCAGGTCTGTCATAATATAACAGAGACAGTAGATCTAGCTGGTCTGTCATAATATAATAGAGACAGTAGATCTACCTGGTCTGTCAAATTAGAATGGAGACAGTAGATCTAGCTGGTCTTTCATAATATAATAGTGACAGTGTATCTACCAGGTCTGTCATAATATAACAGAGACAGTAGATCTACCTGGTCTGTCATAGTATAATAGAGACAGTAGATCTACCTGGCATGTCAAAATATAATAGAGACAGTAGATCTATCTGGTCTGTCATAATATAATAGAGACAGTAGATCTAGCTGGTCTGTCATCAAATAATAGACACAGTAGATCTAGCTGGGCTGTCATAATATAATAGAGAAAGTATATCTACTTGGTCTGTCATAATATAATAGAGACAGTAGATCTAGCTGGTCTGTCATATTATAATAGAGACAGTAGATCTACCTGGTCTGTCATAGTATAATAGAAACAGTAGATCTAGCTGGTCTGTCATAATACAATAGAGACAGTAGATCTATGTGGTCTGTCATAATATAATAGAGACAGTAGATCTACCTGCTCTGTCATAGTATAATAGAGACAGTAGATCTAGCTGGTCTGTCATAGTACAATAGAGACAGTAGATCTAGCTGGTCTGTCATAATATAATAGAGACAGTGTATCAACCAGGTCTGTCATAATATAATAGAGACAGTAGATCTAGCTGGTCTGTCATAATATAATAGAGACAGTAGATCTAGCTGGTCTGTCATCAAATAATAGACACAGTAGATCTAGCTGGGCTGTCATATTATAATAGAGACAGTAGATCTACCTGGTCTGTCAAATTAGAATAGAGACAGTAGATCTAGCTGGTCTGTCATCAAATAATAGACACAGTAGATCTAGCTGGTCTGTCATAATATAATAGAGAAAGTATATCTACTTGGTCTGTCATAATACAATAGAGACAGTAGATCTATCTGGTCTGTCATAATTTAATAGGGACAGTAGATCTAGCTGGTCTGTCATAATATAATAGAGACAGTGTATCTACCAGGTCTGTCATAATAACAGAGACAGTAGATCTAGCTGGTCTGTCATAATATAATAGAGACAGTAGATCTACCTGGTCTGTCATAGTATAATAGAGACAGTAGATCTAGCTGGTCTGTCATATTATAATAGAGACAGTAGATCTACCTGGTCTGTCATATTATAATAGAAAGAGTAGATCTAGCTGGTCTGTCATAATACAATAGAGACAGTAGATCTATCTGGTCTGTCATAATATAATAGAGACAGTAGATGTACCTGGTCTGTCATAGTATAATAGAGACAGTAGATCTCGCTGGTCTGTCATAGTACAATAGAGACATAGAGACAGTAGATCTAGCTGGTCTGTCATAATATAATAGGGACAGTAGATCTAGCAGGTCTGTCATAATATAATAGAGAAAGTATATCTACTTGGTCTGTCATAACATAATAGAGACAGTAGATCTAGCTGGTCTGTCATATTATAATAGAGACAGTAGATCTACCTGGTCTGTCATATTATAATAGAAAGAGTAGATCTAGCTGGTCTGTCATAATACAATAGAGACAGTAGATCTATCTGGTCTGTCATAATATAATAGAGACAGTAGATGTACCTGGTCTGTCATAGTATAATAGAGACAGTAGATCTCGCTGGTCTGTCATAGTACAATAGAGACATAGAGACAGTAGATCTAGCTGGTCTGTCATAATATAATAGGGACAGTAGATCTAGCTGGTCTGTCATAATATAATAGAGACAGTGTATCTACCAGGTCTGTCAAAATATAACAGAGACAGTAGATCTAGCTGGTCTGTCATAATATAACAGAGACAGTAGATCTACCTGGTATGTCAAAATATAATAGAGACAGTAGATCGAGCTGGTCTGTCATGATATAATAGAGACAGTAGATCTAGCTGGTCTGTCATAATATAATAGAGATAGTAGATCTACCTGGTCTGTCAAATTAGAATAGAGACAGTAGATCTAGCTGGTCTGTCATAATATAATAGAGACAGTGTATCTACCAGGTCTGTCAAAATATAACAGAGACAGTAGATCTAGCTGGTCTGTCATAATATAACAGAGACAGTAGATCTACCTGGTATGTCAAAATATAATAGAGACAGTAGATCGAGCTGGTCTGTCATGATATAATAGAGACAGTAGATCTAGCTGGTCTGTCATAATATAATAGAGAAAGTATATCTACTTGGTCTGTCATAATATAATAGAGACAGTAGATCTAGCTGGTCTGTCATATTATAATAGAGACAGTAGATCTACCTGGTCTGTCATAGTATAATAGAAACAGTAGATCTAGCTGGTCTGTCATAATACAATAGAGACAGTAGATCTAGCTGGTCTGTCATAATATAATAGAGACAGTAGATCTACCTGGTCTGTCATAGTATAATAGAGACAGTAGATCTCGCTGGTCTGTCATAGTACAATAGAGACATAGAGACAGTAGATCTAGCTGGTCTGTCATAATATAATAGGGACAGTAGATCTAGCTGGTCTGTCATAATATAATAGAGACAGTGTATCTACCAGGTCTGTCAAAATATAACAGAGACAGTAGATCTAGCTGGTCTGTCATAATATAACAGAGACAGTAGATCTACCTGGTATGTCAAAATATAATAGAGACAGTAGATCGAGCTGGTCTGTCATGATATAATAGAGACAGTAGATCTAGCTGGTCTGTCATAATATAATAGAGATAGTAGATCTACCTGGTCTGTCAAATTAGAATAGAGACAGTAGATCTAGCTGGTCTGTCATAATATAATAGAGACAGTGTATCTACCAGGTCTGTCAAAATATAACAGAGACAGTAGATCTAGCTGGTCTGTCATAATATAACAGAGACAGTAGATCTACCTGGTATGTCAAAATATAATAGAGACAGTAGATCGAGCTGGTCTGTCATGATATAATAGAGACAGTAGATCTAGCTGGTCTGTCATAATATAATAGAGATAGTAGATCTAGCTGGTCTGTCATCAAATAATAGACACAGTAGATATAGCTGGTCTGTCATAATATAATAGAGAAAGTATATCTACTTGGTCTGTCATAATATAATAGAGACAGTAGATCTAGCTGGTCTGTCATAATATAACAGAGACAGTAGATCTACCTGGCATGTCAAAATATAATAGAGACAGTAGATCTATCTGGTCTGTCATAATATAATAGAGACAGTAGATCTAGCTGGTCTGTCATCAAATAATAGACACAGTAGATCTAGCTGGGCTGTCATAATATAATAGAGAAAGTATATCTACTTGGTCTGTCATAATATAATAGAGACAGTAGATCTAGCTGGTCTGTCATATTATAATAGAGACAGTAGATCTACCTGGTCTGTCATAGTATAATAGAAACAGTAGATCTAGCTGGTCTGTCATAATACAATAGAGACAGTAGATCTATGTGGTCTGTCATAATATAATAGAGACAGTAGATCTACCTGCTCTGTCATAGTATAATAGAGACAGTAGATCTAGCTGGTCTGTCATAGTACAATAGAGACAGTAGATCTAGCTGGTCTGTCATAATATAATAGAGACAGTGTATCAACCAGGTCTGTCATAATATAATAGAGACAGTAGATCTAGCTGGTCTGTCATAATATAATAGAGACAGTAGATCTAGCTGGTCTGTCATCAAATAATAGACACAGTAGATCTAGCTGGGCTGTCATATTATAATAGAGACAGTAGATCTACCTGGTCTGTCAAATTAGAATAGAGACAGTAGATCTAGCTGGTCTGTCATCAAATAATAGACACAGTAGATCTAGCTGGTCTGTCATAATATAATAGAGAAAGTATATCTACTTGGTCTGTCATAATACAATAGAGACAGTAGATCTATCTGGTCTGTCATAATTTAATAGGGACAGTAGATCTAGCTGGTCTGTCATAATATAATAGAGACAGTGTATCTACCAGGTCTGTCATAATATAACAGAGACAGTAGATCTAGCTGGTCTGTCATAATATAATAGAGACAGTAGATCTACCTGGTCTGTCATAGTATAATAGAGACAGTAGATCTAGCTGGTCTGTCATATTATAATAGAGACAGTAGATCTACCTGGTCTGTCATATTATAATAGAAAGAGTAGATCTAGCTGGTCTGTCATAATACAATAGAGACAGTAGATCTATCTGGTCTGTCATAATATAATAGAGACAGTAGATGTACCTGGTCTGTCATAGTATAATAGAGACAGTAGATCTCGCTGGTCTGTCATAGTACAATAGAGACATAGAGACAGTAGATCTAGCTGGTCGGTCATAATATAATAGGGACAGTAGATCTAGCAGGTCTGTCATAATATAATAGAGAAAGTATATCTACTTGGTCTGTCATAACATAATAGAGACAGTAGATCTAGCTGGTCTGTCATATTATAATAGAGACAGTAGATCTACCTGGTCTGTCATATTATAATAGAAAGAGTAGATCTAGCTGGTCTGTCATAATACAATAGAGACAGTAGATCTATCTGGTCTGTCATAATATAATAGAGACAGTAGATGTACCTGGTCTGTCATAGTATAATAGAGACAGTAGATCTCGCTGGTCTGTCATAGTACAATAGAGACATAGAGACAGTAGATCTAGCTGGTCTGTCATAATATAATAGGGACAGTAGATCTAGCTGGTCTGTCATAATATAATAGAGACAGTGTATCTACCAGGTCTGTCAAAATATAACAGAGACAGTAGATCTAGCTGGTCTGTCATAATATAACAGAGACAGTAGATCTACCTGGTATGTCAAAATATAATAGAGACAGTAGATCGAGCTGGTCTGTCATAATATAATAGAGACAGTAGATCTAGCTGGTCTGTCATAATATAATAGAGATAGTAGATCTAGCTGGTCTGTCAAATTAGAATAGAGACAGTAGATCTAGCTGGTCTGTCATAATATAATAGAGACAGTGTATCTACCAGGTCTGTCATAAATATAACAGAGACAGTAGATCTAGCTGGTCTGTCATAATATAATAGAGACAGTAGATCTACCTGGTCTGTCAAAATATAATAGAGACAGTAGATCTAGCTGGTCTGTCATAATATAATAGAGACAGTAGATCTAGCTGGTCTGTCATAATATAATAGAGATAGTAGATCTAGCTGGTCTGTCATAAATAATAGAGACAGTAGATCTAGCTGGTCTGTCATAATATAATAGAGAAAGTATATCTACTTGGTCTGTCATAATATAATAGAGACAGTAGATCTAGCTGGTCTGTCATAATATAATAGAGACAGTAGATCTACCTGGTCTGTCATAGTATAATAGAAACAGTAGATCTAGCTGGTCTGTCATAATATAATAGAGACAGTAGATCTAGCTGGTCTGTCATAATATAATAGAGACAGTAGATCTACCTGGTCTGTCATAGTATAATAGAGACAGTAGATCTAGCTGGTCTGTCATAATACAATAGAGACATAGAGACAGTAGATCTACCTGGTCTGTCATAGTATAATAGGGACAGTAGATCTAGCTGGTCTGTCATAATATAATAGAGACAGTAGATCTACCTGGTCTGTCATAATACAATAGAGACAGTAGATCTAGCTGGTCTGTCATAATATAATAGAGACAGTAGATCTACCTGCTCTGTCAAATTAGAATAGAGACAGTAGATCTAGCTGGTCTTTCATAATATAATAGTGACAGTGTATCTACCAGGTCTGTCATAATATAACAGAGACAGTAGATCTAGCTGGTCTGTCATAATATAACAGAGACAGTAGATCTACCTGGCATGTCAAAATATAATAGAGACAGTAGATCTATCTGGTCTGTCATAATATAATAGAGACAGTAGATCTAGCTGGTCTGTCATCAAATAATAGACACAGTAGATCTAGCTGGGCTGTCATAATATAATAGAGAAAGTATATCTACTTGGTCTGTCATAATATAATAGAGACAGTAGATCTAGCTGGTCTGTCATATTATAATAGAGACAGTAGATCTACCTGGTCTGTCATAGTATAATAGAAACAGTAGATCTAGCTGGTCTGTCATAATACAATAGAGACAGTAGATCTATCTGGTCTGTCATAATATAATAGAGACAGTAGATCTACCTGCTCTGTCATAGTATAATAGAGACAGTAGATCTAGCTGGTCTGTCATAGTACAATAGAGACAGTAGATCTAGCTGGTCTGTCATAATATAATAGAGACAGTGTATCAGCCAGGTCTGTCATAATATAATAGAGACAGTAGATCTAGCTGGTCTGTCATAATATAATAGAGACAGTAGATCTAGCTGGTCTGTCATCAAATAATAGACACAGTAGATCTAGCTGGGCTGTCATATTATAATAGAGACAGTAGATCTACCTGGTCTGTCAAATTAGAATAGAGACAGTAGATCTAGCTGGTCTGTCATCAAATAATAGACACAGTAGATCTAGCTGGTCTGTCATAATATAATAGAGAAAGTATATCTACTTGGTCTGTCATAATACAATAGAGACAGTAGATCTATCTGGTCTGTCATAATTGAATAGGGACAGTAGATCTAGCTGGTCTGTCATAATATAATAGAGACAGTAGATCTACCTGGTCTGTCATAATATAATAGAGACAGTAGATCTACCTGGTCTGTCATATTATAATAGAGACAGTAGATCTAGCTGGTCTGTCATATTATAATAGAGACAGTAGATCTACCTGGTCTGTCATATTATAATAGAAACAGTAGATCTAGCTGGTCTGTCATAATACAATAGAGACAGTAGATCTATCTGGTCTGTCATAATATAATAGAGACAGTAGATGTACCTGGTCTGTCATAGTATAATAGAGACAGTAGATCTCGCTGGTCTGTCATAATACAATAGAGACATAGAGACAGTAGATCTAGCTGGTCTGTCATAATATAATAGGGACAGTAGATCTAGCTGGTCTGTCATAATATAATAGAGACAGTGTATCTAGCTGGTCTGTCAAAATATAATAGAGACAGTAGATCTAGCTGGTCTGTCATAATATAACAGAGACAGTAGATCTAGCTGGTCTGTCATAATATAATAGAGACAGTAGATCTACCTGGTCTGTCATAGTATGATAGAAACAGTAGATCTAGCTGGTCTGTCATAATACAATAGAGACAGTAGATCTAGCTGGTCTGTCATAATATAATAGAGACAGTAGATCTACCTGGTCTGTCATAGTATAATAGAGACAGTAGATCTCGCTGGTCTGTCATAGTACAATAGAGACATAGAGACAGTAGATCTAGCTGGTCTGTCATAAATAATAGACACAGTAGATATAGCTGGTCTGTCATAATATAATAGAGACAGTGTATCTACCTGGTCTGTCAAATATAACAGAGACAGTAGATCTAGCTGGTCTGTCATATTATAATAGAGACAGTAGATCTACCTGGTCTGTCATAGTATGATAGAAACAGTAGATCTATCTGGTCTGTCATAATACAATAGAGACAGTAGATCTAGCTGGTCTGTCATAATATAATAGAGACAGTAGATCTACCTGGTCTGTCATAGTATAATAGAGACAGTAGATCTAGCTGGTCTGTCATAGTACAATAGAGACATAGAGACAGTAGATCTACCTGGTCTGTCATAGTATAATAGAAACAGTAGATCTAGCTGGTCTGTCATAATATAATAGAGACTGTAGATCTAGCTGGTCTGTCATAATATAATAGAGACAGTAGATCTACCTGGTCTGTCATAGTATAATAGGGACAGTAGATCTAGCTGGTCTGTCATAATATAATAGAGACAGTGTATCTAGCTGGTCTGTCATAATATAATAGAGACAGTAGATCTAGCTGGTCTGTCATAATATAATAGAGACAGTAGATCTACCTGGTCTGTCATAGTATAATAGAGACAGTAGATCTAGCTGGTCTGTCATAGTACAATAGAGACATAGAGACAGTAGATCTACCTGGTCTGTCATAATATAATAGGGACAGTAGATCGAGCAGGTCTGTCATAATATAATAGAGAAAGTATATCTACTTGGTCTGTCATAACATAATAGAGACAGTAGATCTAGCTGGTCTGTCATATTATAATAGAGACAGTAGATCTACCTGGTCTGTCATATTATAATAGAAACAGTAGATCTAGCTGGTCTGTCATAATACAATAGAGACAGTAGATCTATCTGGTCTGTCATAATATAATAGAGACAGTAGATGTACCTGGTCTGTCATAGTATAATAGAGACAGTAGATCTCGCTGGTCTGTCATAGTACAATAGAGACATAGAGACAGTAGATCTACCTGGTCGGTCATAATATAATAGGGACAGTAGATCGAGCAGGTCTGTCATAATATAATAGAGAAAGTATATCTACTTGGTCTGTCATAACATAATAGAGACAGTAGATCTAGCTGGTCTGTCATATTATAATAGAAACAGTAGATCTAGCTGGTCTGTCATAATATAATAGAGACAGTAGATCTATCTGGTCTGTCATAATATAATAGAGACAGTAGATCTACCTGGTCTGTCATAGTATAATAGAGACAGTAGATCTAGCTGGTCTGTCATAGTACAATAGAGACATAGAGACAGTAGATCTAGCTGGTCTGTCATAATATAATAGGGACAGTAGATCTAGCTGGTCTGTCATAATATAATAGAGACAGTGTATCTACCAGGTCTGTCAAAATATAACAGAGACAGTAGATCTAGCTGGTCTGTCATAATATAACAGAGACAGTAGATCTACCTGGTATGTCAAAATATAATAGAGACAGTAGATCGAGCTGGTCTGTCATAATATAATAGAGACAGTAGATCTAGCTGGTCTGTCATAATATAATAGAGATAGTAGATCTACCTGGTCTGTCAAATTAGAATAGAGACAGTAGATCTAGCTGGTCTGTCATAAATAATAGACGACAGTAGATCTAGCTGGTCTGTCATAATATAATAGAGAAAGTATATCTACTTGGTCTGTCATAATATAATAGAGACAGTAGATCTAGCTGGTCTGTCATATTATAATAGAGACAGTAGATCTACCTGGTCTGTCATAGTATAATAGAAACAGTAGATCTAGCTGGTCTGTCATAATATAATAGAGACAGTAGATCTAGCTGGTCTGTCATAATATAATAGAGACAGTAGATCTAGCTGGTCTGTCATAATATAATAGAGACAGTGATCTACCAGGTGTGTCAAAATATAATAGAGACAGTAGATCTAGCTGGTCTGTCATAATATAATAGAGAAAGTAGATCTACCTGGTCTGTCAAAATATAATAGAGACAGTAGATCTAGCTGGTCTGTCATAATATAATAGAGACAGTAGATCTAGCTGGTCTGTCATAATATAATAGAGACAGTGTATCTACCAGGTCTGTCAAAATATAACAGAGACAGTAGATCTAGCTGGTCTGTCATAATATAACAGAGACAGTAGATCTACCTGGTATGTCAAAATATAATAGAGACAGTAGATCGAGCTGGTCTGTCATAATATAATAGAGACAGTAGATCTAGCTGGTCTGTCATAATATAATAGAGATAGTAGATCTACCTGGTCTGTCAAATTAGAATAGAGACAGTAGATCTAGCTGGTCTGTCATCAAATAATAGACGCAGTAGATCTAGCTGGTCTGTCATAATATAATAGAGAAAGTATATCTACTTGGTCTGTCATAATATAATAGAGACAGTAGATCTAGCTGGTCTGTCATATTATAATAGAGACAGTAGATCTACCTGGTCTGTCATAGTATAATAGAAACAGTAGATCTAGCTGGTCTGTCATAATACAATAGAGACAGTAGATCTAGCTGGTCTGTCATAATATAATAGGGACAGTAGATCTAGCTGGTCTGTCATAATATAATAGAGACAGTGTATCTACCAGGTGTGTCAAAATATAACAGAGACAGTAGATCTAGCTGGTCTGTCATAATATAACAGAGACAGTAGATCTACCTGGTATGTCAAAATATAATAGAGACAGTAGATCTAGCTGGTCTGTCATAATATAATAGAGACAGTAGATCTAGCTGGTCTGTCATAATATAATAGAGATAGTAGATCTACCTGGTCTGTCAAATTAGAATAGAGACAGTAGATCTAGCTGGTCTGTCATAACATAATAGTGACAGTGTATCTACCAGGTCTGTCATAATATAACAGAGACAGTAGATCTAGCTGGTCTGTCATCAAATAATAGACACAGTAGATCTAGCTGGGCTGTCATATTATAATAGAGACAGTAGATCTACCTGGTCTGTCAAATTAGAATAGAGACAGTAGATCTACCTGGTCTGTCATCAAATAATAGACACAGTAGATCTAGCTGGGCTGTCATATTATAATAGAGACAGTAGATCTACCTGGTCTGTCAAATTAGAATAGAGACAGTAGATCTACCTGGTCTGTCAAATTAGAATAGAGACAGTAGATCTAGCTGGTCTGTCATCAAATAATAGACACAATAGATCTAGCTGGTCTGTCATAATATAATAGAGAAAGTATATCTACTTGGTCTGTCATAATATAATAGAGACAGTAGATCTAGCTGGTCTGTCATATTATAATAGACACAGTAGATCTACCTGGTCTGTCATAGTATAATAGAAACAGTAGACCTAGCTGGTCTGTCATAATACAATAGAGACAGTAGATCTATCTGGTCTGTCATAATATAATAGAGACAGTAGATGTACCTGGTCTGTCATAGTATAATAGAGACAGTAGATCTCGCTGGTCTGTCATAGTACAATAGAGACATAGAGACAGTAGATCTAGCTGGTCGGTCATAATATAATAGGGACAGTAGATCTAGCAGGTCTGTCATAATATAATAGAGAAAGTATATCTACTTGGTCTGTCATAACATAATAGAGACAGTAGATCTAGCTGGTCTGTCATATTATAATAGAGACAGTAGATCTACCTGGTCTGTCATATTATAATAGAAAGAGTAGATCTAGCTGGTCTGTCATAATACAATAGAGACAGTAGATCTATCTGGTCTGTCATAATATAATAGAGACAGTAGATCTCGCTGGTCTGTCATAGTACAATAGAGACATAGAGACAGTAGATCTAGCTGGTCTGTCATAATATAATAGGGACAGTAGATATAGCTGGTCTGTCATAATATAATAGAGAAAGTATATCTACTTGGTCTGTCATAATATAATAGAGACAGTAGATCTAGCTGGTCTGTCATATTATAATAGAGACAGTAGATCTACCTGGTCTGTCATAGTATAATAGAAACAGTAGATCTAGCTGGTCTGTCATAATACAATAGAGACAGTAGATCTAGCTGGTCTGTCATAATATAATAGAGACAGTAGATCTACCTGGTCTGTCATAGTATAATAGAGACAGTAGATCTAGCTGGTCTGTCATAGTACAATAGAGACATAGAGACAGTAGATCTACCTGGTCTGTTATAGTATAATAGAAACAGTAGATCTAGCTGGTCTGTCATAATACAATAGAGACAGTAGATCTAGCTGGTCTGTCATAATATAATAGAGACAGTAGATCTACCTGGTCTGTCATAGTATAATAGGGACAGTAGATCTAGCTGGTCTGTCATAATATAATAGAGACAGTGTATCTACCAGGTCTGTCATAATATAACAGAGACAGTAGATCTAGCTGGTCTGTCATAATATAATAGAGACAGTAGATCTACTTGGTCTGTCATAACATAATAGAGACAGTAGATCTAGCTGGTCTGTCATATTATAATAGAGACAGTAGATCTACCTGGTCTGTCATATTATAATAGAAACAGTAGATCTAGCTGGTCTGTCATAATACAATAGAGACAGTAGATCTATCTGGTCTGTCATAATATAATAGAGACAGTAGATGTACCTGGTCTGTCATAGTATAATAGAGACAGTAGATCTAGCTGGTCTGTCATAGTACAATAGAGACATAGAGACAGTAGATCTAGCTGGTCTGTCATAATATAATAGGGACAGTAGATCTAGCTGGTCTGTCATAATATAATAGAGACAGTGTATCTACCAGGTCTGTCAAAATATAACAGAGACAGTAGATCTAGCTGGTCTGTCATAATATAATAGAGACAGTGTATCTACCAGGTCTGTCAAAATATAACAGAGACAGTAGATCTACCTGGTATGTCAAAATATAATAGAGACAGTAGATCGAGCTGGTCTGTCATAATATAATAGAGACAGTAGATCTAGCTGGTCTGTCATAATATAATAGAGATAGTAGATCTACCTGGTCTGTCAAATTAGAATATAGACAGTAGATCTAGCTGGTCTGTCATCAAATAATAGACACAGTAGATCTAGCTGGTCTGTCATAATATAATAGAGAAAGTATATCTACTTGGTCTGTCATAATATAATAGAGACAGTAGATCTAGCTGGTCTGTCATATTATAATAGAGACAGTAGATCTACCTGGTCTTTCATAGTATAATAGAAACAGTAGATCTAGCTGGTCTGTCATAATACAATAGAGACAGTAGATCTAGCTGGTCTGTCATAATATAATAGAGACAGTAGATCTACCTGGTCTGTCATAGTATAATAGAGACAGTAGATCTAGCTGGTCTGTCATAGTACAATAGAGACATAGAGACAGTAGATGTAGCTGGTCTGTCATAATATAATAGGGACAGTAGATCTAGCTGGTCTGTCATAATATAATAGAGACAGTGTATCTACCAGGTGTGTCAAAATATAACAGAGACAGTAGATCTAGCTGGTCTGTCATAATATAACAGAGACAGTAGATCTACCTGGTATGTCAAAATATAATAGAGACAGTAGATCTAGCTGGTCTGTCATAATATAATAGAGACAGTAGATCTAGCTGGTCTGTCATAATATAATAGAGATAGTAGATCTACCTGGTCTGTCAAATTAGAATAGAGACAGTAGATCTAGCTGGTCTGTCATAACATAATAGTGACAGTGTATCTACCAGGTCTGTCATAATATAATAGAGACAGTAGATCTAGCTGGTCTGTCATCAAATAATAGACACAGTAGATCTAGCTGGGCTGTCATATTATAATAGAGACAGTAGATCTACCTGGTCTGTCAAATTAGAATAGAGACAGTAGATCTACCTGGTCTGTCAAATTAGAATAGAGACAGTAGATCTAGCTGGTCTGTCATCAAATAATAGACACAGTAGATCTAGCTGGTCTGTCATAATATAATAGAGAAAGTATATCTACTTGGTCTGTCATAATATAATAGAGACAGTAGATCTAGCTGGTCTGTCATATTATAATAGAGACAGTAGATCTACCTGGTCTGTCATAGTATAATAGAAACAGTAGACCTAGCTGGTCTGTCATAATACAATAGAGACAGTAGATCTATCTGGTCTGTCATAATATAATAGAGACAGTAGATCTACCTGGTCTGTCATAGTATAATAGAGACAGTAGATCTAGCTGGTCTGTCATAGTACAATAGAGACATAGAGACAGTAGATCTAGCTGGTCTGTCATAATATAATAGGGACAGTAGATCTAGCTGGTCTGTCATAATATAATAGAGAAAGTATATCTACTTGGTCTGTCATAATATAATAGAGACAGTAGATCTAGCTGGTCTGTCATATTATAATAGAGACAGTAGATCTACCTGGTCTGTCATAGTATAATAGAAACAGTAGATCTAGCTGGTCTGTCATAATACAATAGAGACAGTAGATCTACCTGGTCTGTCATAGTATAATAGAGACAGTAGATCTAGCTGGTCTGTCATAGTACAATAGAGACATAGAGACAGTAGATCTAGCTGGTCTGTCATAACATAATAGGGACAGTAGATCTAGCTGGTCTGTCATAATATAATAGAGACAGTGTATCTACCAGGTCTGTCATAATATAACAGAGACAGTAGATCTATCTGGTCTGTCATAATATAATAGAGACAGTAGATCTACCTGGTCTGTCATAGTATAATAGAGACAGTAGATCTAGCTGGTCTGTCATAGTACAATAGAGACATAGAGACAGTAGATCTACCTGGTCTGTCATAGTATAATAGAGACAGTAGATCTAGCTGGTCTGTCATAGTACAATAGAGACATAGAGACAGTAGATCTAGCTGGTCTGTCATAATATAACAGAGACAGTAGATCTACCTGGTATGTCAAAATATAATAGAGACAGTGTATCTACCAGGTCTGTCAAAATATAACAGAGACAGTAGATCTAGCTGGTCTGTCATAATATAACAGAGACAGTAGATCTACCTGGTATGTCAAAATATAATAGAGACAGTAGATCGAGCTGGTCTGTCATAATATAATAGAGACAGTAGATCTAGCTGGCTGTCAAATAGAATAGAGACAGTAGATCTAGCTGGTCTGTCATCAAATAATAGACAAAGTAGATCTAGCTGGTCTGTCATAATATAATAGAGAAAGTATATCTACTTGGTCTGTCATAATATAATAGAGACAGTAGATCTAGCTGGTCTGTCATATTATAATAGAGACAGTAGATCTACCTGGTCTGTCATAGTATAATAGAAACAGTAGATCTAGCTGGTCTGTCATAATACAATAGAGACAGTAGATCTATCTGGTCTGTCATAATATAATAGAGACAGTAGATCTACCTGGTCTGTCATAGTATAATAAAGACAGTAGATCTAGCTGGTCTGTCATAGTACAATAGAGACATAGAGATTGCTGGTCTGTCATAATTTAATAGAGTAAGTTGATCTAGCTGGTCTGTCATGATATAATAGAGATAGTAGATCTAGCTGGTCTGTCATAGTACAATAGAGACATAGAGACAGTAGATGTAGCTGGTCTGTCATAATATAATAGGGACAGTAGATCTAGCTGGTCTGTCATAATATAATAGAGACAGTGTATCTACCAGGTGTGTCAAAATATAACAGAGACAGTAGATCTAGCTGGTCTGTCATAATATAACAGAGACAGTAGATCTACCTGGTATGTCAAAATATAATAGAGACAGTAGATCTAACTGGTCTGTCATAATATAATAGAGACAGTAGATCTAGCTGGTCTGTCATAATATAATAGAGATAGTAGATCTACCTGGTCTGTCAAATTAGAATAGAGACAGTAGATCTAGCTGGTCTGTCATAACATAATAGTGACAGTGTATCTACCAGGTCTGTCATAATATAACAGAGACAGTAGATCTAGCTGGTCTGTCATCAAATAATAGACACAGTAGATCTAGCTGGGCTGTCATATTATAATAGAGACAGTAGATCTAGCTGGGCTGTCATATTATAATAGAGACAGTAGATCTACCTGGTCTGTCAAATTAGAATAGAGACAGTAGATCTACCTGGTCTGTCAAAATATAATAGAGACAGTAGATCTAACTGGTCTGTCATAATATAATAGAGACAGTAGATCTAGCTGGTCTGTCATAATATAATAGAGATAGTAGATCTACCTGGTCTGTCAAATTAGAATAGAGACAGTAGATCTAGCTGGTCTGTCATAACATAATAGTGACAGTGTATCTACCAGGTCTGTCATAATATAACAGAGACAGTAGATCTAGCTGGTCTGTCATCAAATAATAGACACAGTAGATCTAGCTGGGCTGTCATATTATAATAGAGACAGTAGATCTACCTGGTCTGTCAAATTATAATAGAGACAGTAGATCTACCTGGTCTGTCATAATACAATAGAGACAGTAGATCTACCTGGTCTGTCATAGTATAATAGAGACAGTAGATCTAGCTGGTCTGTCATAGTACAATAGAGACATAGAGACAGTAGATCTAGCTGGTCTGTCATAACATAATAGGGACAGTAGATCTAGCTGGTCTGTCATAATATAATAGAGACAGTGTATCTACCAGGTCTGTCATAATATAACAGAGACAGTAGATCTATCTGGTCTGTCATAATATAATAGAGACAGTAGATCTACCTGGTCTGTCATAGTATAATAGAGACAGTAGATCTAGCTGGTCTGTCATAGTACAATAGAGACATAGAGACAGTAGATCTACCTGGTCTGTCATAGTATAATAGAGACAGTAGATCTAGCTGGTCTGTCATAGTACAATAGAGACATAGAGACAGTAGATCTAGCTGGTCTGTCATAACATAATAGGGACAGTAGATCTAGCTGGTCTGTCATAATATAATAGAGACAGTGTATCTACCAGGTCTGTCAAAATATAACAGAGACAGTAGATCTAGCTGGTCTGTCATAATATAACAGAGACAGTAGATCTACCTGGTATGTCAAAATATAATAGAGACAGTAGATCGAGCTGGTCTGTCATAATATAATAGAGACAGTAGATCTAGCTGGCCTGTCAAATTAGAATAGAGACAGTAGATCTGGCTGGTCTGTCATCAAATAATAGACAAAGTAGATCTAGCTGGTCTGTCATAATATAACAGAGACAGTAGATCTACCTGGTCTGTCAAAATACAATAGAGACAGTAGATCTATCTGGTCTGTCATAATATAATAGAGACAGTAGATCTAGCTGGTCTGTCATAGTATAATAGAGACAGTAGATCTAGCTGGTCTGTCATAGTACAATAGAGACATAGAGACAGTAGATCTAGCTGGTCTGTCATAATATAATAGGGACAGTAGATCTAGCTGGTCTGTCATAATATAATAGAGACAGTGTATCTACCAGGTCTGTCAAAATATAACAGAGACAGTAGATCTAGCTGGTCTGTCATAATATAATAGAGACAGTGTATCTACCAGGTCTGTCAAAATATAACAGAGACAGTAGATCTAGCTGGTCTGTCATAATATAATAGAGACAGTAGATCGAGCTGGTCTGTCATAATATAATAGAGACAGTAGATCTAGCTGGTCTGTCATAATATAATAGAGATAGTAGATCTACCTGGTCTGTCAAATTAGAATATAGACAGTAGATCTAGCTGGTCTGTCATCAAATAATAGACACAGTAGATCTAGCTGGTCTGTCATAATATAATAGAGAAAGTATATCTACTTGGTCTGTCATAATATAATAGAGACAGTAGATCTAGCTGGTCTGTCATATTATAATAGAGACAGTAGATCTACCTGGTCTTTCATAGTATAATAGAAACAGTAGATCTAGCTGGTCTGTCATAATACAATAGAGACAGTAGATCTAGCTGGTCTGTCATAATATAATAGAGACAGTAGATCTACCTGGTCTGTCATAGTATAATAGAGACAGTAGATCTAGCTGGTCTGTCATAGTACAATAGAGACATAGAGACAGTAGATGTAGCTGGTCTGTCATAATATAATAGGGACAGTAGATCTAGCTGGTCTGTCATAATATAATAGAGACAGTGTATCTACCAGGTGTGTCAAAATATAACAGAGACAGTAGATCTAGCTGGTCTGTCATAATATAACAGAGACAGTAGATCTACCTGGTATGTCAAAATATAATAGAGACAGTAGATCTAGCTGGTCTGTCATAATATAATAGAGACAGTAGATCTAGCTGGTCTGTCATAATATAATAGAGATAGTAGATCTACCTGGTCTGTCAAATTAGAATAGAGACAGTAGATCTAGCTGGTCTGTCATAACATAATAGTGACAGTGTATCTACCAGGTCTGTCATAATATAACAGAGACAGTAGATCTAGCTGGTCTGTCATCAAATAATAGACACAGTAGATCTAGCTGGGCTGTCATATTATAATAGAGACAGTAGATCTACCTGGTCTGTCAAATTAGAATAGAGACAGTAGATCTACCTGGTATGTCAAATTAGAATAGAGACAGAAGATCTAGCTGGTCTGTCATCAAATAATAGACACAGTAGATCTAGCTGGTCTGTCATAATATAATAGAGAAAGTATATCTACTTGGTCTGTCATAATATAATAGAGACAGTAGATCTAGCTGGTCTGTCATATTATAATAGACACAGTAGATCTACCTGGTCTGTCATAGTATAATAGAAACAGTAGACCTAGCTGGTCTGTCATAATACAATAGAGACAGTAGATCTATCTGGTCTGTCATAATATAATAGAGACAGTAGATCTACCTGGTCTGTCATAGTATAATAGAGACTGTAGATCTAGCTGGTCTGTCATAGTACAATAGAGACATAGAGACAGTAGATCTAGCTGGTCTGTCATAACATAATAGGGACAGTAGATCTAGCTGGTCTGTCATAATATAATAGAGACAGTGTATCTACTTGGTCTGTCATAATATAACAGAGACAGTAGATCTATCTGGTCTGTCATAATATAATAGAGACAGTAGATCTACCTGGTCTGTCATAGTATAATAGAGACAGTAGATCTAGCTGGTCTGTCATAGTACAATAGAGACATAGAGACAGTAGATCTACCTGGTCTGTCATAGTATAATAGAGACAGTAGATCTAGCTGGTCTGTCATAGTACAATAGAGACATAGAGACAGTAGATCTAGCTGGTCTGTCATAACATAATAGGGACAGTAGATCTAGCTGGTCTGTCATAATATAATAGAGAAAGTATATCTACTTGGTCTGTCATAATATAATAGAGACAGTAGATCTAGCTGGTCTGTCATATTATAATAGAGACAGTAGATCTACCTGGTCTGTCATAGTATAATAGAAACAGTAGATCTAGCTGGTCTGTCATAATACAATAGAGACAGTAGATCTACCTGGTCTGTCATAGTATAATAGAGACAGTAGATCTAGCTGGTCTGTCATAGTATAGAGACATAGAGACAGTAGATCTAGCTGGTCTGTCATAACATAATAGGGACAGTAGATCTAGCTGGTCTGTCATAATATAATAGAGACAGTGTATCTACCAGGTCTGTCATAATATAACAGAGACAGTAGATCTATCTGGTCTGTCATAATATAATAGAGACAGTAGATCTACCTGGTCTGTCATAGTATAATAGAGACAGTAGATCTAGCTGGTCTGTCATAGTATAGAGACATAGAGACAGTAGATCTACCTGGTCTGTCATAGTATAATAGAGACAGTAGATCTAGCTGGTCTGTCATAGTACAATAGAGACATAGAGACAGTAGATCTAGCTGGTCTGTCATAACATAATAGGGACAGTAGATCTAGCTGGTCTGTCATAATATAATAGAGACAGTGTATCTACTAGGTCTGTCAAAATATAACAGAGACAGTAGATCTAGCTGGTCTGTCATAATATAACAGAGACAGTAGATCTACCTGGTATGTCAAAATATAATAGAGACAGTAGATCTAGCTGGTCTGTCATAATATAATAGAGACAGTAGATCTAGCTGGCCTGTCAAATTAGAATAGAGACAGTAGATCTGGCTGGTCTGTCATCAAATAATAGACAAAGTAGATCTAGCTGGTCTGTCATAATATAATAGAGAAAGTATATCTACTTGGTCTGTCATAATATAATAGAGACAGTAGATCTAGCTGGTCTGTCATATTATAATAGAGACAGTAGATCTACCTGGTCTGTCATAGTATAATAGAAACAGTAGATCTAGCTGGTCTGTCATAATACAATAGAGACAGTAGATCTATCTGGTCTGTCATAATATAATAGAGACAGTAGATCTAGCTGGTCTGTCATAGTATAATAAAGACAGTAGATCTAGCTGGTCTGTCATAGTACAATAGAGACATAGAGATTGCTGGTCTGTCATAATTTAATAGAGAAGTTGATCTAGCTGGTCTGTCATGATATAATAGAGATAGTAGATCTAGCTGGTCTGTCATAGTACAATAGAGACATAGAGACAGTAGATGTAGCTGGTCTGTCATAATATAATAGGGACAGTAGATCTAGCTGGTCTGTCATAATATAATAGAGACAGTGTATCTACCAGGTGTGTCAAAATATAACAGAGACAGTAGATCTAGCTGGTCTGTCATAATATAACAGAGACAGTAGATCTACCTGGTATGTCAAAATATAATAGAGACAGTAGATCTAACTGGTCTGTCATAATATAATAGAGACAGTAGATCTAGCTGGTCTGTCATAATATAATAGAGATAGTAGATCTACCTGGTCTGTCAAATTAGAATAGAGACAGTAGATCTAGCTGGTCTGTCATAACATAATAGTGACAGTGTATCTACAAGGTCTGTCATAATATAACAGAGACAGTAGATCTAGCTGGTCTGTCATCAAATAATAGACACAGTAGATCTAGCTGGGCTGTCATATTATAATAGAGACAGTAGATCTAGCTGGGCTGTCATATTATAATAGAGACAGTAGATCTAGCTGGTCTGTCATAATATAACAGAGACAATAGATCTACCTGGTATGTCAAAATATAATAGAGACAGTAGATCGAGCTGGTCTGTCATAATATAATAGAGACAGTAGATCTAGCTGGTCTGTCATAATATAATAGAGATAGTAGATCTACCTGGTCTGTCAAATTAGAATAGAGACAGTAGATCTACCTGGTCTGTCATAGTATAATAGAGACAGTAGATCTAGCTGGTCTGTCATAGTACAATAGAGACATAGAGACAGTAGATCTAGCTGGTCTGTCATAATATAATAGGGACAGTAGATCTAGCTGGTCTGTCATAATATAATAGAGACAGTGTATCTACCAGGTCTGTCAAAATATAACAGAGACAGTAGATCTAGCTGGTCTGTCATAATATAACAGAGACAGTAGATCTACCTGGTCTGTCATAGTATAATAGAGACAGTAGATCTAGCTGGTCTGTCATAGTACAATAGAGACATAGAGACAGTAGATCTACCTGGTCTGTCATAGTATAATAGAGACAGTAGATCTAGCTGGTCTGTCATAGTACAATAGAGACATAGAGACAGTAGATCTAGCTGGTCTGTCATAACATAATAGGGACAGTAGATCTAGCTGGTCTGTCATAATATAATAGAGACAGTGTATCTACCAGGTCTGTCAAAATATAACAGAGACAGTAGATCTAGCTGGTCTGTCATAATATAACAGAGACAGTAGATCTACCTGGTATGTCAAAATATAATAGAGACAGTAGATCGAGCTGGTCTGTCATAATATAATAGAGACAGTAGATCTAGCTGGCCTGTCAAATTAGAATAGAGACAGTAGATCTGGCTGGTCTGTCATCAAATAATAGACAAAGTAGATCTAGCTGGTCTGTCATAATATAATAGAGAAAGTATATCTACTTGGTCTGTCATAATATAATAGAGACAGTAGATCTAGCTGGTCTGTCATATTATAATAGAGACAGTAGATCTACCTGGTCTGTCATAGTATAATAGAAACAGTAGATCTAGCTGGTCTGTCATAATATAATAGAGACAGTAGATCTATCTGGTCTGTCATAATATAATAGAGACAGTAGATCTAGCTGGTCTGTCATAGTATAATAAAGACAGTAGATCTAGCTGGTCTGTCATAGTACAATAGAGACATAGAGATTGCTGGTCTGTCATAATTTAATAGAGTAAGTTGATCTAGCTGGTCTGTCATGATATAATAGAGATAGTAGATCTAGCTGGTCTGTCATAGTACAATAGAGACATAGAGACAGTAGATGTAGCTGGTCTGTCATAATATAATAGGGACAGTAGATCTAGCTGGTCTGTCATAATATAATAGAGACAGTGTATCTACCAGGTGTGTCAAAATATAACAGAGACAGTAGATCTAGCTGGTCTGTCATAATATAACAGAGACAGTAGATCTACCTGGTATGTCAAAATATAATAGAGACAGTAGATCTAACTGGTCTGTCATAATATAATAGAGACAGTAGATCTAGCTGGTCTGTCATAATATAATAGAGATAGTAGATCTACCTGGTCTGTCAAATTAGAATAGAGACAGTAGATCTAGCTGGTCTGTCATAACATAATAGTGACAGTGTATCTACCAGGTCTGTCATAATATAACAGAGACAGTAGATCTAGCTGGTCTGTCATCAAATAATAGACACAGTAGATCTAGCTGGGCTGTCATATTATAATAGAGACAGTAGATCTACCTGGTCTGTCAAATTAGAATAGAGACAGTAGATCTACCTGGTCTGTCAAATTAGAATAGAGACAGAAGATCTAGCTGGTCTGTCATCAAATAATAGACACAGTAGATCTAGCTGGTCTGTCATAATATAATAGAGAAAGTATATCTACTTGGTCTGTCATAATATAATAGAGACAGTAGATCTAGCTGGTCTGTCATATTATAATAGACACAGTAGATCTACCTGGTCTGTCATAGTATAATAGAAACAGTAGACCTAGCTGGTCTGTCATAATACAATAGAGACAGTAGATCTATCTGGTCTGTCATAATATAATAGAGACAGTAGATCTACCTGGTCTGTCATAGTATAATAGAGACTGTAGATCTAGCTGGTCTGTCATAGTACAATAGAGACATAGAGACAGTAGATCTAGCTGGTCTGTCATAATATAATAGGGACAGTAGATCTAGCTGGTCTGTCATAATATAATAGAGACAGTGTATCTACCAGGTCTGTCATAATATAACAGAGACAGTAGATCTAGCTGGTCTGTCATAATATAATAGAGACAGTAGATCTACCTGGTCTGTCATAGTATAATAGAGACAGTAGATCTAGCTGGTCTGTCATAGTACAATAGAGACATAGAGACAGTAGATCTAGCTGGTCTGTCATAATATCATAGGGACAGTAGATCTAGCTGGTCTGTCATATTATAATAGAGACAGTAGATCTACCTGGTCTGTCATATTATAATAGAGACAGTAGATCTACCTGGTCTGTCATAGTATAATAGAAACAGTAGATCTAGCTGGTCTGTCATAATATAATAGAGACAGTAGATCTACCTGGTCTGTCATAGTATAATAGAGACAGTAGATCTAGCTGGTCTGTCATAGTACAATAGAGACATAGAGACAGTAGATCTAGCTGGTCTGTCATAACATAATAAGGACAGTAGATCTAGCTGGTCTGTCATAATATAATAGAGACAGTAGATCTACCTGGTCTGTCATAGTATAATAGAGACAGTAGATCTAGCTGGTCTGTCATAGTACAATAGAGACATAGAGACAGTAGATCTACCTGGTCTGTCATAGTATAATAGAGACAGTAGATCTAGCTGGTCTGTCATAGTACAATAGAGACATAGAGACAGTAGATCTAGCTGGTCTGTCATAACATAATAGGGACAGTAGATCTAGCTGGTCTGTCATAATATAATAGAGACAGTGTATCTACCAGGTCTGTCAAAATATAACAGAGACAGTAGATCGAGCTGGTCTGTCATAATATAATAGAGACAGTAGATCTAGCTGGGCTGTCATATTATAATAGAGACAGTAGATCTACCTGGCCTGTCAAATTAGAATAGAGACAGTAGATCTGGCTGGTCTGTCATCAAATAATAGACAAAGTAGATCTAGCTGGTCTGTCATAATATAATAGAGAAAGTATATCTACTTGGTCTGTCATAATATAATAGAGACAGTAGATCTAGCTGGTCTGTCATATTATAATAGAGACAGTAGATCTACCTGGTCTGTCATAGTATAATAGAAACAGTAGATCTAGCTGGTCTGTCATAATACAATAGAGACAGTAGATCTATCTGGTCTGTCATAATATAATAGAGACAGTAGATCTACCTGGTCTGTCATAGTATAATAAAGACAGTAGATCTAGCTGGTCTGTCATAGTACAATAGAGACATAGAGATTGCTGGTCTGTCATAATATAATAGAGTAAGTTGATCTAGCTGGTCTGTCATGATATAATAGAGATAGTAGATCTCACCTGTTCTGTCATAGTATAATAGAGACAGTAGATCTAGCTGGTCTGTCATAACATAATAGAGACAGTAGATCTACCTGGTCTGTCATAGTATAATAAAGACAGTAGATCTAGCTGGTCTGTCATAGTACAATAGAGACATAGAGATTGCTGGTCTGTCATAATACAATAGAGACAGTAGATCTAGCTGGTCTGTCATAATATAATAGAGACAGTAGATCTCACCTGTTCTGTCATAGTATAATAGAGACAGTAGATCTAGCTGGTCTGTCATAACATAATAGAGACAGTAGATCAAGCTGGTCTGTCATAATATAATAGAGACAGTAGATCTAGCTGGTCTGTCATAGTACAATAGAGACATAGAGACAGTAGATCTAGCTGGTCTGTCATAACATAATAGAGACAGTAAATCAAGCTGGTCTGTCATAATATAATAGAGACAGTAGATCTAGCTGTTCTGTCATAGTATAATAGAAACAGTAGATCTAGCTGGTCTGTCATAATATAATAGAGACAGTAGATCTAGCTGGTCTGTCATATTATAGTAGAGACAGTAGATCTAGCTGTTCTGTCATAATATAATGGAGATAGTAGATCTAGCTGGTTTGTCATAATATAATAGAGACAGTAGTTCTAGCTGGTCTGTCATCAAATAATAGACACAGTAGATCTAGCTGGGCTGTCATATTATAATAGAGACAGTAGATCTACCTGGTCTGTCAAATTAGAATAGAGACAGTAGATCTAGCTGGTCTGTCATCAAATAATAGACACAGTAGATCTAGCTGTTCTGTCATAATACAATAGAGACAGTAGATCTAGTTGCTCTGTCATAATATGAGACAGTATATCTTGCTGGTCTGTCATAATATAATAGAGTAAGTTGATCTAGCTGGTCTGTCATGATATAATATAGATAGTAGATCTAGCTGGTCTGTCATAATACAATAGAGACAGTAGATCTACCTGGTCTGTCATAATATAATAGAGACAGTGTATCTACCAGGTCTGTCATAATATAACAGAGACAGTGGATCTAGCTGCTCTGTCATAATATAACAGAGACAGTAGATCTACCTGGTATGTCAAAATATAATAGAGACAGTAGATCTAGCTGGTCTGTCATAATATAATAGAGACAGTAGATCTAGCTGGTCTGTCATATTATAATAGAGACAGTAGATCTAGCTGGTCTGTCATAATATAATAGAGATTGTAGTTTAACCTGGTCTGTCATAATAGAATAGAGACAGTAGATCTAGCTGGTCTGTCATAATATAATAGAGACAGTGTATCTACCAGGTCTGTCATAATATAACAGAGATAGTAGATCTAGCTGGTCTGTCATAATATAACAGAGACAGTAGATCTACCTGGTATGTCAAAATATAATAGAGACAGTAGATCTAGCTGGTCTGTCATAATATAATAGAGACAGTAGATCTACCTGGTCTGTCAAAATATAATAGAGATAGTAGATCTAGCTGGTCTGTCATAATACAATAGAGACAGTAGATCTAGCTGGTCTGTCATAATGTCATATTATAATAGAGACAATAGATCTAGCTGGTCTGTCATAATATAATAGAGACAGTAGATCTAGCTGGTCTGTCATAATACAATAGAGACAGTAGATCTAGCTGGTCTGTCATAGTACAATAGAGACATAGAGATTGCTAGTCTATCATAATATAATAGAGTAAGTTGATCTAGCTGGTCTGTCATGATATAATAGAGATAGTAGATCTAGCTGGTCTGTCATAGTACAATAGAGACATAGAGACAGTAGATGTAGCTGGTCTGTCATAATATAATAGGGACAGTAGATCTAGCTGGTCTGTCATAATATAATAGAGACAGTGTATCTACCAGGTGTGTCAAAATATAACAGAGACAGTAGATCTAGCTGGTCTGTCATAATATAACAGAGACAGTAGATCTACCTGGTATGTCAAAATATAATAGAGACAGTAGATCTAGCTGGTCTGTCATAATATAATAGAGACAGTAGATCTAGCTGGTCTGTCATAATATAATAGAGATAGTAGATCTACCTGGTCTGTCAAATTAGAATAGAGACAGTAGATCTAGCTGGTCTGTCATAACATAATAGTGACAGTGTATCTACCAGGTCTGTCATAATATAACAGAGACAGTAGATCTAGCTGGTCTGTCATCAAATAATAGACACAGTAGATCTAGCTGGGCTGTCATATTATAATAGAGACAGTAGATCTACCTGGTCTGTCAAATTAGAATAGAGACAGTAGATCTACCTGGTCTGTCAAATTAGAATAGAGACAGAAGATCTAGCTGGTCTGTCATCAAATAATAGACACAGTAGATCTAGCTGGTCTGTCATAATATAATAGAGAAAGTATATCTACTTGGTCTGTCATAATATAATAGAGACAGTAGATCTACCTGGTATGTCAAAATATAATAGAGACAGTAGATCTAGCTGGTCTGTCATAATATAATAGAGACAGTAGATCTAGCTGGTCTGTCATATTATAATAGAGACAGTAGATCTAGCTGGTCTGTCATAATATAATAGAGATTGTAGTTTAACCTGGTCTGTCATAATAGAATAGAGACAGTAGATCTAGCTGGTCTGTCATAATATAATAGAGACAGTGTATCTACCAGGTCTGTCATAATATAACAGAGATAGTAGATCTAGCTGGTCTGTCATAATATAATAGGGGCAGTAGATCTACCTGGTCTGTCAAAATATAATAGAGACAGTAGATCTAGCTGGTCTGTCATAATATAATAGAGACAGTAGATCTACCTGGTCTGTCAAAATATAATAGAGATAGTAGATCTAGCTGGTCTGTCATAATGCAATATAGACAGTAGATCTAGCTGGTCTGTCATAATGTCATATTATAATAGAGACAATAGATCTAGCTGGTCTGTCATAATATAATAGAGACAGTAGATCTAGCTGGTCTGTCATAATATAATAGAGACAGTAGATCTACCTGGTCTGTCAAAATATAATAGAGACAGTAGATCTAGCTGGTCTGTCATTATATAATAGAGACAGTAGATCTACCTGGTCTGTCATAATGTCATATTATAATAGAGACAATAGATCTAGCTGGTCTGTCATAATATAATAGAGACAGTAGATCTAGCTGGTCTGTCATAATACAATAGAGACAGTAGATCTAGCTGGTCTGTCATAGTACAATAGAGACATAGAGATTGCTAGTCTATCATAATATAATGGAGATAGTAGATCTAGCTGGTTTGTCATAATATAATAGAGACAGTAGTTCTAGCTGGTCTGTCATCAAATAATAGACACAGTAGATCTAGCTGGGCTGTCATATTATAATAGAGACAGTAGATCTACCTGGTCTGTCAAATTAGAATAGAGACAGTAGATCTAGCTGGTCTGTCATCAAATAATAGACACAGTAGATCTAGCTGTTCTGTCATAATACAATAGAGACAGTAGATCTAGTTGCTCTGTCATAATATGAGACAGTATATCTTGCTGGTCTGTCATAATATAATAGAGTAAGTTGATCTAGCTGGTCTGTCATGATATAATATAGATAGTAGATCTAGCTGGTCTGTCATAATACAATAGAGACAGTAGATCTACCTGGTCTGTCATAATATAATAGAGACAGTGTATCTACCAGGTCTGTCATAATATAACAGAGACAGTGGATCTAGCTGCTCTGTCATAATATAACAGAGACAGTAGATCTACCTGGTATGTCAAAATATAATAGAGACAGTAGATCTAGCTGGTCTGTCATAATATAATAGAGACAGTAGATCTAGCTGGTCTGTCATATTATAATAGAGACAGTAGATCTAGCTGGTCTGTCATAATATAATAGAGATTGTAGTTTAACCTGGTCTGTCATAATAGAATAGAGACAGTAGATCTAGCTGGTCTGTCATAATATAATAGAGACAGTGTATCTACCAGGTCTGTCATAATATAACAGAGATAGTAGATCTAGCTGGTCTGTCATAATATAACAGAGACAGTAGATCTACCTGGTATGTCAAAATATAATAGAGACAGTAGATCTAGCTGGTCTGTCATAATATAATAGAGACAGTAGATCTACCTGGTCTGTCAAAATATAATAGAGATAGTAGATCTAGCTGGTCTGTCATAATACAATAGAGACAGTAGATCTAGCTGGTCTGTCATAATGTCATATTATAATAGAGACAATAGATCTAGCTGGTCTGTCATAATATAATAGAGACAGTAGATCTAGCTGGTCTGTCATAATACAATAGAGACAGTAGATCTAGCTGGTCTGTCATAGTACAATAGAGACATAGAGATTGCTAGTCTATCATAATATAATAGAGTAAGTTGATCTAGCTGGTCTGTCATGATATAATAGAGATAGTAGATCTAGCTGGTCTGTCATAGTACAATAGAGACATAGAGACAGTAGATGTAGCTGGTCTGTCATAATATAATAGGGACAGTAGATCTAGCTGGTCTGTCATAATATAATAGAGACAGTGTATCTACCAGGTCTGTCAAAATATAACAGAGACAGTAGATCTAGCTGGTCTGTCATAATATAACAGAGACAGTAGATCTACCTGGTATGTCAAAATATAATAGAGACAGTAGATCTAGCTGGTCTGTCATAATATAATAGAGACAGTAGATCTAGCTGGTCTGTCATAATATAATAGAGATAGTAGATCTACCTGGTCTGTCAAATTAGAATAGAGACAGTAGATCTAGCTGGTCTGTCATAATATAATAGTGACAGTGTATCTACCAGGTCTGTCATAATATAACAGAGACAGTAGATCTAGCTGGTCTGTCATCAAATAATAGACACAGTAGATCTAGCTGGTCTGTCATATTATAATAGAGACAGTAGATCTACCTGGTCTGTCATAGTATAATAGAAACAGTAGATCTAGCTGGTCTGTCATAATACAATAGAGACAGTAGATCTAGCTGGTCTGTCATCAAATAATAGACACAGTAGATCTAGCTGGTCTGTCATAATATAATAGAGAAAGTATATCTACTTGGTCTGTCATAATATAATAGAGACAGTAGATCTACCTGGTATGTCAAAATATAATAGAGACAGTAGATCTAGCTGGTCTGTCATAATATAATAGAGACAGTAGATCTAGCTGGTCTGTCATATTATAATAGAGACAGTAGATCTAGCTGGTCTGTCATAATATAATAGAGATTGTAGTTTAACCTGGTCTGTCATAATAGAATAGAGACAGTAGATCTAGCTGGTCTGTCATAATATAATAGAGACAGTGTATCTACCAGGTCTGTCATAATATAACAGAGATAGTAGATCTAGCTGGTCTGTCATAATATAACAGAGACAGTAGATCTACCTGGTATGTCAAATATAATAGAGACAGTAGATCTAGCTGGTCTGTCATAATATAATAGAGACAGTAGATCTACCTGGTCTGTCAAAATATAATAGAGATAGTAGATCTAGCTGGTCTGTCATAATACAATAGAGACAGTAGATCTAGCTGGTCTGTCATAATGTCATATTATAATAGAGACAATAGATCTAGCTGGTCTGTCATAATATAATAGAGACAGTAGATCTAGCTGGTCTGTCATAATACAATAGAGACAGTAGATCTAGCTGGTCTGTCATAGTACAATAGAGACATAGAGATTGCTAGTCTATCATAATATAATAGAGTAAGTTGATCTAGCTGGTCTGTCATGATATAATAGAGATAGTAGATCTAGCTGGTCTGTCATAGTACAATAGAGACATAGAGACAGTAGATGTAGCTGGTCTGTCATAATATAATAGGGACAGTAGATCTAGCTGGTCTGTCATAATATAATAGAGACAGTGTATCTACCAGGTGTGTCAAAATATAACAGAGACAGTAGATCTAGCTGGTCTGTCATAATATAACAGAGACAGTAGATCTACCTGGTATGTCAAAATATAATAGAGACAGTAGATCTAGCTGGTCTGTCATAATATAATAGAGACAGTAGATCTAGCTGGTCTGTCATAATATAATAGAGATAGTAGATCTACCTGGTCTGTCAAATTAGAATAGAGACAGTAGATCTAGCTGGTCTGTCATAACATAATAGTGACAGTGTATCTACCAGGTCTGTCATAATATAACAGAGACAGTAGATCTAGCTGGTCTGTCATCAAATAATAGACACAGTAGATCTAGCTGGGCTGTCATATTATAATAGAGACAGTAGATCTACCTGGTCTGTCAAATTAGAATAGAGACAGTAGATCTACCTGGTCTGTCAAATTAGAATAGAGACAGAAGATCTAGCTGGTCTGTCATCAAATAATAGACACAGTAGATCTAGCTGGTCTGTCATAATATAATAGAGAAAGTATATCTACTTGGTCTGTCATAATATAATAGAGACAGTAGATCTAGCTGGTCTGTCATATTATAATAGACACAGTAGATCTACCTGGTCTGTCATAGTATAATAGAAACAGTAGACCTAGCTGGTCTGTCATAATACAATAGAGACAGTAGATCTATCTGGTCTGTCATAATATAATAGAGACAGTAGATCTACCTGGTCTGTCATAGTATAATAGAGACTGTAGATCTAGCTGGTCTGTCATAGTACAATAGAGACATAGAGACAGTAGATCTAGCTGGTCTGTCATAATATAATAGGGACAGTAGATCTAGCTGGTCTGTCATAATATAATAGAGACAGTGTATCTACCAGGTCTGTCATAATATAACAGAGACAGTAGATCTAGCTGGTCTGTCATAATATAATAGAGACAGTAGATCTACCTGGTCTGTCATAGTATAATAGAGACAGTAGATCTAGCTGGTCTGTCATAGTACAATAGAGACATAGAGACAGTAGATCTAGCTGGTCTGTCATAATATCATAGGGACAGTAGATCTAGCTGGTCTGTCATAATATAATAGAGAAAGTATATCTACTTGGTCTGTCATAATATAATAGAGACAGTAGATCTAGCTGGTCTGTCATATTATAATAGAGACAGTAGATCTACCTGGTCTGTCATAGTATAATAGAAACAGTAGATCTAGCTGGTCTGTCATAATACAATAGAGACAGTAGATCTACCTGGTCTGTCATAGTATAATAGAGACAGTAGATCTAGCTGGTCTGTCATAGTACAATAGAGACATAGAGACAGTAGATCTAGCTGGTCTGTCATAACATAATAAGGACAGTAGATCTAGCTGGTCTGTCATAATATAATAGAGACAGTGTATCTACCAGGTCTGTCATAATATAACAGAGACAGTAGATCTATCTGGTCTGTCATAATATAATAGAGACAGTAGATCTACCTGGTCTGTCATATTATAATAGAGACAGTAGATCTAGCTGGTCTGTCATAGTACAATAGAGACATAGAGACAGTAGATCTACCTGGTCTGTCATAGTATAATAGAGACAGTAGATCTAGCTGGTCTGTCATAGTACAATAGAGACATAGAGACAGTAGATCTAGCTGGTCTGTCATAATATAATAGGGACAGTAGATCTAGCTGGTCTGTCATAATATAATAGAGACAGTGTATCTACCAGGTCTGTCAAAATATAACAGAGACAGTAGATCTACCTGGTATGTCAAAATATAATAGAGACAGTAGATCGAGCTGGTCTGTCATAATATAATAGAGACAGTAGATCTAGCTGGGCTGTCATATTATAATAGAGACAGTAGATCTACCTGGCCTGTCAAATTAGAATAGAGACAGTAGATCTAGCTGGTCTGTCATCAAATAATAGACACAGTAGATCTAGCTGGTCTGTTATAATATAATAGAGAAAGTATATCTACTTGGTCTGTCATAATATAATAGAGACAGTAGATCTAGCTGGTCTGTCATATTATAATAGAGACAGTAGATCTACCTGGTCTGTCATAGTATAATAGAAACAGTAGATCTAGCTGGTCTGTCATAATACAATAGAGACAGTAGATCTATCTGGTCTGTCATAATATAATAGAGACAGTAGATCTACCTGGTCTGTCATAGTATAATAGAGACAGTAGATCTAGCTGGTCTGTCATAGTACAATAGAGACATAGAGACTGGTCTGTCATAATATAATAGAGTAGTTGATCTAGCTGGTCTGTCATAACATAATAAGGACAGTAGATCTAGCTGGTCTGTCATAATATAATAGAGACAGTGTATCTACCAGGTCTGTCATAATATAACAGAGACAGTAGATCTATCTGGTCTGTCATAATATAATAGAGACAGTAGATCTACCTGGTCTGTCATATTATAATAGAGACAGTAGATCTAGCTGGTCTGTCATAGTACAATAGAGACATAGAGACAGTAGATCTACCTGGTCTGTCATAGTATAATAGAGACAGTAGATCTAGCTGGTCTGTCATAGTACAATAGAGACATAGAGACAGTAGATCTAGCTGGTCTGTCATAACATAATAGGGACAGTAGATCTAGCTGGTCTGTCGTAATATAATATAGACAGTGTATCTACCAGGTCTGTCAAAATATAACAGAGACAGTAGATCTAGCTGGTCTGTCATAATATAACAGAGACAGTAGATCTACCTGGTATGTCAAAATATAATAGAGACAGTAGATCGAGCTGGTCTGTCATAATATAATAGAGACAGTAGATCTAGCTGGGCTGTCATATTATAATAGAGACAGTAGATCTACCTGGCCTGTCAAATTAGAATAGAGACAGTAGATCTGGCTGGTCTGTCATCAAATAATAGACAAAGTAGATCTAGCTGGTCTGTCATAATATAATAGAGAAAGTATATCTACTTGGTCTGTCATAATATAATAGAGACAGTAGATCTAGCTGGTCTGTCATATTATAATAGAGACAGTAGATCTACCTGGTCTGTCATAGTATAATAGAAACAGTAGATCTAGCTGGTCTGTCATAATACAATAGAGACAGTAGATCTATCTGGTCTGTCATAATATAATAGAGACAGTAGATCTACCTGGTCTGTCATAGTATAATAAAGACAGTAGATCTAGCTGGTCTGTCATAGTACAATAGAGACATAGAGATTGCTGGTCTGTCATAATATAATAGAGTAAGTTGATCTAGCTGGTCTGTCATGATATAATAGAGATAGTAGATCTCACCTGTTCTGTCATAGTATAATAGAGACAGTAGATCTAGCTGGTCTGTCATAACATAATAGAGACAGTAGATCTACCTGGTCTGTCATAGTATAATAAAGACAGTAGATCTAGCTGGTCTGTCATAGTACAATAGAGACATAGAGATTGCTGGTCTGTCATAATACAATAGAGACAGTAGATCTAGCTGGTCTGTCATAATATAATAGAGACAGTAGATCTCACCTGTTCTGTCATAGTATAATAGAGACAGTAGATCTAGCTGGTCTGTCATAACATAATAGAGACAGTAGATCAAGCTGGTCTGTCATAATATAATAGAGACAGTAGATCTAGCTGGTCTGTCATAGTACAATAGAGACATAGAGACAGTAGATCTAGCTGGTCTGTCATAACATAATAGAGACAGTAAATCAAGCTGGTCTGTCATAATATAATAGAGACAGTAGATCTAGCTGTTCTGTCATAGTATAATAGAAACAGTAGATCTAGCTGGTCTGTCATAATATAATAGAGACAGTAGATCTAGCTGGTCTGTCATATTATAGTAGAGACAGTAGATCTAGCTGTTCTGTCATAATATAATGGAGATAGTAGATCTAGCTGGTTTGTCATAATATAATAGAGACAGTAGTTCTAGCTGGTCTGTCATCAAATAATAGACACAGTAGATCTAGCTGGGCTGTCATATTATAATAGAGACAGTAGATCTACCTGGTCTGTCAAATTAGAATAGAGACAGTAGATCTAGCTGGTCTGTCATCAAATAATAGACACAGTAGATCTAGCTGTTCTGTCATAATACAATAGAGACAGTAGATCTAGTTGCTCTGTCATAATATGAGACAGTATATCTTGCTGGTCTGTCATAATATAATAGAGTAAGTTGATCTAGCTGGTCTGTCATGATATAATATAGATAGTAGATCTAGCTGGTCTGTCATAATACAATAGAGACAGTAGATCAAGCTGGTCTGTCATAATACAATAGAGACAGTAGATCTGGCTGGTCTGTCATAATAGAATAGAGACAGTAGATCTAGCTGGTCTGTCATATTATAATAGAGACAGCAGATCTAGCTAGTCTGTCATAATACAATAGAGACAGTAGATCTACCTGGTCAATCATAGTATAATAGAGACAGTAGATCTAGCTGGTCTGTCATAGTACAATAGAGACATAGAGACAGTAGATCTAGCTGGTTTGTCATAATATAATAGGGACAGTAGATCTAGCTGGTCTGTCATAATATAATAGAGACAGTGTATCTACCAGGTCTGTCATAATATAATAGAGACAGTAGATCTAGCTGGTTTGTCATAATATAATAGAGACAGTAGATCTAGCTGGTCTGTCATCAAATAATAGACACAGTAGATCTAGCTGGGCTGTCATATTATAATAGAGACAGTAGATCTACCTGGTCTGTCAAATTAGAATAGAGACAGTAGATCTAGCTGGTCTGTCATCAAATAATAGACACAGTAGATCTAGCTGGTCTGTCATAATATAATAGAGACAGTATATCTAGCTGGTCTGTCATATTATAATAGAGACAGCAGATCTAGCTAGTCTGTCATAATACAATAGAGACAGTAGATCTACCTGGTCTGTCATAGTATAATAGAGACAGTAGATCTAGCTGGTCTGTCATAGTACAATATAGAAAGTAGATCTAGTTGCTCTGTCATAATATTAGGCAGTATATCTTGCTGGTCTGTCATAATATAATAGAGTAAGTATAGCTACTTGGTCTGTCATAATATAATAGAGACAGTAGATCTAGCTGGTCTGTCATATTATAATAGAGACAGTAGATCTAGCTGGTCTGTCATAGTACAATAGAGACATAGAGACAGTAGATCTAGCTGGTCTGTCATAATATAATAGAGACAGTGTATCTACCAGGTCTGTCATAATATAATAGAGACAGTAGATCTAGCTGGTTTGTCATAATATAATAGAGACAGTAGATCTAGCTGGTCTGTCATCAAATAATAGACACAGTAGATCTAGCTGGGCTGTCATATTATAATAGAGACAGTAGATCTACCTGGTCTGTCAAATTAGAATAGAGACAGTAGATCTAGCTGGTCTGTCATCAAATAATAGACACAGTAGATCTAGCTGGTCTGTCATAATATAATAGAGACAGTATATCTAGCTGGTCTGTCATATTATAATAGAGACAGCAGATCTAGCTAGTCTGTCATAATACAATAGAGACAGTAGATCTACCTGGTCTGTCATAGTATAATAGAGACAGTAGATCTAGCTGGTCTGTCATAGTACAATATAGAAAGTAGATCTAGTTGCTCTGTCATAATATGAGGCAGTATATCTTGCTGGTCTGTCATAATATAATAGAGTAAGTTGATCTAGCTGGTCTGTCATGATATTGTGGCAAACCTCTTCAAGGTTAGGAGCGTTTGTCACAAACTAAGTGGTAAACTGTCACCAAATCACCCAAGAATGAGAGTTCTTTCGAACAGGACAGTACCTGTGTGTTTGTTTCTCCGTCCTGGTCCACCCAGGCCGTAGGCGAGGTCAAGGATAGCAGGGTTCGGTACACGAATCGGGTTCTCGGTAGGTCCAGGTCCAAACACCAACAGGTAAGTCCAAACAATCCAGCTCATACACGGTAAATCCAGCCAATCTCTATAGTCTCTTTCTCTATTGTTCATAGCTCCTTCCAGCCCTCTCTCTTCTTCTTCCTGGTTTTTCTTGACCCTTTATCTGTGAGTCGGCTCCACCTTCTGAGGGTTCCCCTTGCTTCTGGGACTTGTAGTTTTGGCGGTCGGCCATTTTGTGATCTGTAGTTCTGACAGGGGTGGCCATTTTAGTGATCGGGCAGAGCCCGTTTATTAGCTCTGCTCTCACATATCTGCCACTTATCACTCGACCCCTTCTTTGCCACATATCTCTCCCCCTAGATCCGACCCCTAGGTCGGGCTACCGCAGCAAAATATGCATGCATGCGGGATAACCCATCCGCGTTTCCCATTTCCTTCCCTGCTCTTCAAGTCAAAATGAAACGGTTGGAGACTCAAAACCACCGCATCACCCGAGCGTTCTTCTCTTTAGCCCTATGCATCCAGGTGAGTGGGGCATGGTCACTGATGAGGGTGAAGTGGCGCCCCAGCAGGTAGTACTTCAGGCTTTCTAGAGCCCACTTTACTGCCAGCGCCTCTTTCTCAACGACTGAGTAGTTGGTTTCCCGTTGTTCCAGCTTCCTGCTTAAAAACAGGATGGGGTGTTCCACCCCTTCTACCTCTTGGGATAGCACTGCTCCCAAGCCGACCTCTGAGGCATCCGTCTGAACCACAAACTCTTTCTCAAAGTCTGGTACCACCAGCACTGGGTTACAACAGAGAGCCTCCTGTAATGTCCTAAATGCTTTGGTGGCCCTTTCATCCCATTTGACCATGTTTGGCCCTCTGGCTCTAGTCATGTCGGTAAGTGGGGCGGCCACTGTGGCATAACTTGGGATGAACTTCCGGTAGTAACCGGTCAGCCCTAGGAAGGCTCGAACCTGCTTCTTATTTACTGGTTTCGGCCATTCTCTAATTGCCTTCACCTTCTTATGTTGGGGTTTGATTAACCCTCTTCCCACAGTGTATCCCAGATACTCTGTTTCCTCTAACCCCACATAACACTTGGCAGGGTTTGCCGTGAGCCCTGCCTTTCTAAGGGCATCTAACACTGCCTGTACCCGGGGTAAGTGGGATTCCCAATCTGGGCTGTAGATCCCCACGTCATCTAAATAAGCTGCGGCGTATGCCTTGTGCAGTTTTAGGACTTTGTCCATGAGCCGTTGAAAGGTTGCTGGGGCCCCGTGTAAGCCGAATGGCATGACGGTGTATTGAAACAAACCGTCAGGTGTTGCAAAGGCTGTCTTTTCTTTGGCCCTGGGGGTCAGAGGAATTTGCCAGTACCCTTTTGTCAGATCAAGGGTCGTAATGTACCGAGCATGACCAATTTTCTCCAGTAGTTCATCTACTCGGGGCATGGGGTAGGCATCAAACTTTGAGATTTCATTTACCTTCCGAAAGTCGTTACAGAACCGCAACGACCCATCGGGCTTGGAGACCATCACAATTGGGCTAGACCACTCACTATGTGACTCTTCAACCACTCCAGCTGTCAACATTTTCTCAGTCTCTGCTCTAATCGCGGCCCGTCGAGCCTCGGGTACCCGATATGGCCTCATACTCACTTTTCTCCCTGGTAGGGAAACGATATCATGAGCCGTAACCTCAGTTCGGCCAGGTACCTCTGAAAACACATCTCTGTTTTTCTGGATCAGGGCCTTTACTTCCTGTACTTGCGCTGGGGACAGAGTGGGTGAAATATTTACTTCGGCTGTCTCCTGAATGTGTGTGGGGTATGTGACCATTAGTGTTTCTCTCTCTCTCCATGCTTTTAACAGGTTTATGTGATAAATCTGTTCCTGGGGCCGTCGACCTGGCTGTCGGATCCGATAATTGACTTCTCCTATTCTCTCCAGTACTTCATATGGCCCTTTCCATGTGGCTAGTAGTTTACATTCTACTGTGGGGATCAGCACTAACACACTTATCTCCCGGTTGAAATTCCCTCAGGTAGCCTGCCGGTTATAAGTGTGCCGCTGGTGTTCTTGTGTTTGTCTCATGTGCTCTCTGACGATGGGCATGACTGTGGCTATCCTGTCTTGCATTGCCGTGACGTGCTCTATGACACTAGTATACGGGGTGGATTGGTGCTCCCAGGTTTCCCGGGCGATGTCTAAGATTCCCGGGGATGCCTCCCATATACCAGCTCAAAGGGAGAAAACCCCAGCGAGGCTTGAGGAACCTCTCTAATGGCAAACATCAGATACGGCAACATGCAATCCCAGTTTTTCCCATCCTTATCGATTACCTTCCTGAGCATTGACTTCAGGGTTCGGTTGAATCTCTCAACCAGCCCGTCCGTCTGAGATGGTAAACCGATGTCCTCAACTGTTTCACCTGCCACAGTTTACAAGGTCCGCCATAAGGCGGGACATAAAGGGGTCCCCTGGTCGGTAAGGATCTCCTTTGGAACCCCTACCCTGGTGAACAAGAGCACTAATTCCTTTGCGATATTTTTGGAAGTCATCGTCCGAAGGGGAATGGCTTCTGGGTAGCGAGTGGCATAATCTAGAATGACCAGAATGTATTGGTGCCCTCTGGCGGATTTGGGTAGTGGGCCCACTAAATCCATCGCTATCCTCTCAAATGGCGTTTCGATTATGGGGAGTGGCACTAATGGGCTTCTAAAAGCTGGTCGGGGAGCTGTTAACTGGCACTCCGGGCACTCTCCACAATGCCGAGCCACTTCAGCTTGAATTCCTGGCCAGTAAAACCTCCTTACAATCCGGTCTCTGGTTTTATCGATACCAAGGTGTCCACCCAGAATGTGCCCATGAGCTAGATCCAGTACTGTCCTCCGATACCGAGTGGGAACCAACAACTGTTCCACCACATCAACCCCTATTTTCGAGACTCTGTACACCAAACCCTTTTTCAGGATGAAGTGTGGAAAACTATTAGGCATCATCCCACCATTTATGGGAGTACCATCTACGACCTGCACATCTGCTCTGGCTTGTTGCAGGGTTGGATCCTGGTTTTGGGCCGTCCCAAAATTAGTCAAGGACTCTGCCAGGTCTGCTGGTTCTATATCGTCGTCTTCTGGATTCAGATCGACCCCAGCCCCACTAGTACCGGGCTGTTCGTCATCAGCGAGGTTTGCCACTTCATCCTCCTCCTCCCCTACTAGCACCTGTGATGTTGTCCCCTGGGAGACCTCTTTTCTTGGCTTTGGTTGAAGGCCCCATGCTTCTTCCTGCTTGGTCAGGGTTGTTGGATTCTCAAATATGCCATTCTTGTGGCCTAACTTCGCAAAGTTAGGAAAGTCTCTACCCAATATTACATCATATGGCATCTTTGGGACCACGCCGACCTCAATCCAGCAGACCGTCCTCTGTTTGTATGCTCACTAAGGCCGTGGGGTACAGACGGGTATCCCCATGAATGCATGTAACACTGATATCCTGTCTTGTATCCAGTTTATGATTCGGCACTAGGCCTGCAACGACCAGGGTTAGCATACTGCCGGAATCCAGCAGTGCTTCAACCTCTTTCCCTTCAATCTTCACCTTGCACATATGGTTGTTTCTTGATCTTTCAAGTACAGTGGTTACAACAGGACATGCATACCGTATATCATCTTCATTTTCACCGAGGTTACATTGCATTGGCTCTTCTTTAATAGGGCAATAGGCTGCAATATGTCCTGGTTGATTACAATTGTAACAGATAATAGGGGTTCGGGGAGACCCCCATCGACACCCAGTCCCGGTTTCCGTTTTTTCCCTTAGTGTCTTGGCCTGATTCTGATTCTTTCCTCATGGCCCCACGCTGCTCTCTTCCCCCTCTATATGTTGGGACAGCCTTACCCTGTCCGCTAGTTCCTGCCCATGCCTGGGGAACGGGAATCTTTCCTCCTGTGCCTGCTCAGCTGTTCTTGCCGTACAATACCGTTCAACCAGGCCTTGGTCACGAGATGGTCGGCCGTTCAACCAGGCCCACGAGATGGTCGAAATACCTCGTTCTGGCCAACCCATCGTCTCACTTCTTGGGGTAGACCTCGCTGAAACTGGTTGAGTACGATGGTCTCGACAATCTCGGCGGATGACCGGGTCTCTGGTCGCAACCATTTCCGTGCCAGGTGAATCAAGTCGAACATCTGTGTTCGTGGGGGTTGTCCCGGTCGGTAGGACCACTGGTGGAAGCGGTGTGCCCTCACGGTATCGGTCACTCCCAGTCTAGTCAGGATCTCCCCCTTTAGTTTATCGTAATCCTGTGCTTCTTTCAACTCCAGGTCGAAATACGCTTTTTGAGCGTCCCCTGCCAGGTATGGTGCCAGAAGCCCTGCCCATTCTTCTTTCGGCCACTTTTCCCTCTCTGCCGTCCTTTCGAAGGTGGTAAGATATGCTTCCACATCATCCTGCGCTGTCATTTTTGAAGAAAATGATTGGCCCTCCTCTGGGAATTTGCAGCTGGTAATTGAGCCCCAATTTGGTCCGCTAGCCCCTTTAGGCCTTCTCTTAACTCCTGGGTGTTTCTCTCTTGCTCTTCTCTGAGCAGCTGGTTGGTGCGGTGCTGGATCTGTAACGTGTCCTGATACATTCGCATTGCATCCTGATGAACTATTTGTTGAGCTCTAGTTGCCTCTTGTTGGGCGGCCGCCGCTTGTAACAGGGCCTGTATGGCTCCCTCCATACTCATTTTCGTGAAAAACTGTCCTAACCAAACAAAGCCATAACAAAAAAAAACCTGACTCTCCTTTGGAGTGCTAACTGAACATTTATTTAATTTCTCCTTCTACCTAACCAGTGGTATGTTAGTCCATGCCCGCATCCTCCACCACTTGTGGCAAACCTCTTCAAGGTTAGGAGCGTTTGTCACAAACTAAGTGGTAAACTGTCACCAAATCACCCAAGAATGAGAGTTCTTTCGAACAGGACAGTACCTGTGTGTTTGTTTCTCCGTCCTGGTCCACCCAGACCGTAGGCGAGGTCAAGGATAGCAGGGTTCGGTACACGAATCGGGTTCTCGGTAGGTCCAGGTCCAAACACCAACAGGTAAGTCCAAACAATCCAGCTCATACACGGTAAATCCAGCCAATCTCTATAGTCTCTTTCTCTATTGTTCATAGCTCCTTCCAGCCCTCTCTCTTCCTCTTCCTGGTTTTTCTTGACCCTTTATCTGTGAGTCGGCTCCACCTTCTGAGGGTTCCCCTTGCTTCTGGGACTTGTAGTTTTGGCGGTCGGCCATTTTGTGATCTGTAGTTCTGACAGGGGTGGCCATTTTAGTGATCGGGCAGAGCCCGTTTATTAGCTCTGCTCTCACATATCTGCCACTTATCACTCGACCCCCTTCTTTGCCACAATATAATAGAGATAGTAGAACTAGCTGGTCTGTCATAATACAGTAGAGACAGTAGATCTAGCTGGTCTGTCATAATATAATAGAGACAGTATATCTAGCTGGTCTGTCATATTATAATAGAGACAGCAGATCTAGCTAGTCTGTCATAATACAATAGAGACAGTAGATCTAGCTGGTTTGTCATAATATAATAGAAACAGTAGATCTAGCTGGTCTGTCATAATACAATAGAGACAGTAGATCTAGCTGGTCTGTCATAATATAATAGAGACAGTAGATCTACCTGGTCTGTCATAGTATAATAGAGACAGTAGATCTACCTGGTCTGTCAAATTAGAATAGAGACAGTAGATCTAGCTGGTCTGTCATCAAATAATAGACACAGTAGATCTAGCTGGTCTGTCATAATATAATAGAGACAGTATATCTAGCTGGTCTGTCATATTATAATAGAGACAGCAGATCTAGCTAGTCTGTCATAATACAATAGAGACAGCAGATCTACCTGGTCTGTCATAGTATAATAGAGACAGTAGATCTAGCTGGTCTGTCATAGTACAATATAGAAAGTAGATCTAGTTGCTCTGTCATAATATGAGACAGTATATCTTGCTGGTCTGTCATAATATAATAGAGTAAGTTGATCTAGCTGGTCTGTCATGATTTAATAGAGTAAGTTGATCTAGCTGGTCTGTCATGATACAATAGAGACAGTAGATCTAGCTGGTCTGTCACAATTGAATAGAGTCAGTATATCTTGCTGGTCTGTCATAATATAATAGAGACAGCAGATCTAGCTAGTCTGTCATAATACAATAGATACAGTAGATCTACCTGGTCTGTCATAGTATAATAGAAACAGTAGATCTAGCTGGTCTGTCATAATACAATAGAGACAGTAGATCTAGCTGGTCTGTCATAATATAATAGAGACAGTAGATCTACCTGGTCTGTCATAGTATAATAGAGACAGTAGATCTAGCTGGTCTGTCATAGTACAATAGAGACATAGAGACAGTAGATCTAGCTGGTCTGTCATAATATAATAGGGACAGTAGATCTAGCTGGTCTGTCATAATATAATAGAGACAGTGTATCTACCAGGTGTGTCAAAATATAACAGAGACAGTAGATCTAGCTGGTCTGTCATAATATAACAGAGACAGTAGATCTAGCTGGTCTGTCATAATATAATAGAGACAGTAGATCTAGCTGGTCTGTCATAATATAATAGAGACAGTAGATCTAGCTGGTCTGTCATAATATAATAGAGACAGTAGATCTAGCTGGTCTGTCAAATTAGAATAGAGACAGTAGATCTAGCTGGTCTGTCATAACATAATAGTGACAGTGTATCTACCAGGTCTGTCATAATATAACAGAGACAGTAGATCTAGCTGGTCTGTCATAATATAAAAGAGACAGTAGATCTACCTGGCATGTCAAAATATAATAGAGACAGTAGATCTATCTGGTCTGTCATAATATAATAGAGACAGTAGATCTACCTGGTCTGTCATAGTATAATAGAAACAGTAGATCTAGCTGGTCTGTCATAATACAATAGAGACAGTAGATCTACCTGGTCTGTCATAGTATAATAGAGACAGTAGATCTACCTGGTCTGTCAAATTAGAATAGAGACAGTAGATCTAGCTGGTCTGTCATCAAATAATAGACACAGTAGATCTAGCTGGTCTGTCATAATATAATAGAGAAAGTATATCTACTTGGTCTGTCATAATATAATAGAGACAGTAGATCTAGCTGGTCTGTCATATTATAATAGAGACAGTAGATCTACCTGGTCTGTCATAGTATAATAGAAACAGTAGATCTAGCTGGTCTGTCATAATACAATAGAGACAGTAGATCTACCTGGTCTGTCATAGTATAATAGAGACAGTAGATCTAGCTGGTCTGTCATAGTACAATAGAGACATAGAGACAGTAGATCTAGCTGGTCTGTCATAACATAATAGGGACAGTAGATCTAGCTGGTCTGTCATAATATAATAGAGACAGTGTATCTACCAGGTCTGTCATAATATAAAAGAGACAGTAGATCTATCTGGTCTGTCATAATATAATAGAGACAGTAGATCTACCTGGTCTGTCATAGTATAATAGAGACAGTAGATCTAGCTGGTCTGTCATAGTACAATAGAGACATAGAGACAGTAGATCTACCTGGTCTGTCATAGTATAATAGAGACAGTAGATCTAGCTGGTCTGTCATAGTACAATAGAGACATAGAGACAGTAGATCTAGCTGGTCTGTCATAACATAATAGGGACAGTAGATCTAGCTGGTCTGTCATAATATAATAGAGACAGTGTATCTACCAGGTCTGTCAAAATATAACAGAGACAGTAGATCTAGCTGGTCTGTCATAATATAACAGAGACAGTAGATCTACCTGGTATGTCAAAATATAATAGAGACAGTAGATCGAGCTGGTCTGTCATAATATAATAGAGACAGTAGATCTAGCTGGGCTGTCATATTATAATAGAGACAGTAGATCTACCTGGCCTGTCAAATTAGAATAGAGACAGTAGATCTAGCTGGTCTGTCATCAAATAATAGACACAGTAGATCTAGCTGGTCTGTCATAATATAATAGAGAAAGTATATCTACTTGGTCTGTCATAATATAATAGAGACAGTAGATCTAGCTGGTCTGTCATATTATAATAGAGACAGTAGATCTACCTGGTCTGTCATAGTATAATAGAAACAGTAGATCTAGCTGGTCTGTCATAATACAATAAAGACAGTAGATCTACCTGGTCTGTCATAGTATAATAGAGACAGTAGATCTAGCTGGTCTGTCATAGTACAATAGAGACATAGAGACAGTAGATCTAGCTGGTCTGTCATAACATAATAGGGACAGTAGATCTAGCTGGTCTGTCATAATATAATAGAGACAGTGTATCTACCAGGTCTGTCATAATATAACAGAGACAGTAGATCTATCTGGTCTGTCATAATATAATAGAGACAGTAGATCTACCTGGTCTGTCATAGTATAATAGAGACAGTAGATCTAGCTGGTCTGTCATAGTACAATAGAGACATAGAGACAGTAGATCTACCTGGTCTGTCATAGTATAATAGAGACAGTAGATCTAGCTGGTCTGTCATAGTACAATAGAGACATAGAGACAGTAGATCTAGCTGGTCTGTCATAACATAATAGGGACAGTAGATCTAGCTGGTCTGTCATAATATAATAGAGACAGTGTATCTACCAGGTCTGTCAAAATATAACAGAGACAGTAGATCTAGCTGGTCTGTCATAATATAACAGAGACAGTAGATCTACCTGGTATGTCAAAATATAATAGAGACAGTAGATCGAGCTGGTCTGTCATAATATAATAGAGACAGTAGATCTAGCTGGTCTGTCATAATATAATAGAGACAGTAGATCTACCTGGTATGTCAAAATATAATAGAGACAGTAGATCGAGCTGGTCTGTCATAATATAATAGAGACAGTAGATCTAGCTGGGCTGTCATATTATAATAGAGACAGTAGATCTACCTGGCCTGTCAAATTAGAATAGAGACAGTAGATCTAGCTGGTCTGTCATCAAATAATAGACACAGTAGATCTAGCTGGTCTGTCATAATATAATAGAGAAAGTATATCTACTTGGTCTGTCATAATATAATAGAGACAGTAGATCTAGCTGGTCTGTCATATTATAATAGAGACAGTAGATCTACCTGGTCTGTCATAGTATAATAGAAACAGTAGATCTAGCTGGTCTGTCATAATACAATAGAGACAGTAGATCTACCTGGTCTGTCATAGTATAATAGAGACAGTAGATCTAGCTGGTCTGTCATAGTACAATAGAGACATAGAGACAGTAGATCTAGCTGGTCTGTCATAACATAATAGGACAGTAGATCTAGCTGGTCTGTCATAATATAATAGAGACAGTGTATCTACCTGGTCTGTCATAATATAATAGAGACAGTAGATCTAGCTGGTCTGTCATAATATAATAGAGACAGTAGATCTACCTGGTCTGTCATAGTATAATAGAGACAGTAGATCTAGCTGGTCTGTCATAGTACAATAGAGACATAGAGACAGTAGATCTACCTGGTCTGTCATAGTATAATAGAGACAGTAGATCTAGCTGGTCTGTCATAGTACAATAGAGACATAGAGACAGTAGATCTAGCTGGTCTGTCATAACATAATAGAGACAGCAGATCAAGCTGGTCTGTCATAATATAATAGAGACAGTAGATCTAGCTGGTCTGTCATAGTATAATAGAGACAGTAGATCTAGCTGGTCTGTCATAATATAATAGAGACAGTAGATCTACCTGGTCTGTCAAAATATAATAGAGACAGTAGATCTAGCTGGTCTGTCATAATATAATAGAGACAGTAGATCTAGCTGGGCTGTCATATTATAATAGAGACAGTAGATCTACCTGGCCTGTCAAATTAGAATAGAGACAGTAGATCTAGCTGGTCTGTCATCAAATAATAGACACAGTAGATCTAGCTGGTCTGTCATAATATAATAGAGAAAGTATATCTACTTGGTCTGTCATAATATAATAGAGACAGTAGATCTAGCTGGTCTGTCATATTATAATAGAGACAGTAGATCTACCTGGTCTGTCATAGTATAATAGAAACAGTAGATCTAGCTGGTCTGTCATAATACAATAGAGACAGTAGATCTATCTGGTCTGTCATAATATAATAGAGACAGTAGATCTACCTGGTCTGTCATAGTATAATAAAGACAGTAGATCTAGCTGGTCTGTCATAGTACAATAGAGACATAGAGATTGCTGGTCTGTCATAATATAATAGAGTAAGTTGATCTAGCTGGTCTGTCATGATATAATAGAGATAGTAGATCTAGCTGGTCTGTCATAATACAATAGAGACAGTAGATCTAGCTGGTCTGTCATAATATAATAGAGACAGTAGATCTCACCTGTTCTGTCATAGTATAATAGAGACAGTAGATCTAGCTGGTCTGTCATAACATAATAGAGACAGTAGATCAAGCTGGTCTGTCATAATATAATAGAGACAGTAGATCTAGCTGGTCTGTCATAGTACAATAGAGACATAGAGACAGTAGATCTAGCTGGTCTGTCATAACATAATAGAGACAGTAAATCAAGCTGGTCTGTCATAATATAATAGAGACAGTAGATCTAGCTGTTCTGTCATAGTATAATAGAAACAGTAGATCTAGCTGGTCTGTCATAATATAATAGAGACAGTAGATCTAGCTGGTCTGTCATATTATAGTAGAGACAGTAGATCTACCTGGTCTGTCATAATATAATAGAGACAGTAGATCTAGCTGGTTTGTCATAATATAATAGAGACAGTAGATCTAGCTGGTCTGTCATCAAATAATAGACACAGTAGATCTAGCTGGGCTGTCATATTATAATAGAGACAGTAGATCTACCTGGTCTGTCAAATTAGAATAGAGACAGTAGATCTAGCTGGTCTGTCATAATGTAATAGAGACAGTATATCTAGCTGGTCTGTCATATTATAATAGAGACAGCAGATCTAGCTAGTCTGTCATAATACAATAGAGACAGTAGATCTACCTGGTCTGTCATAGTATAATAGAAACAGTAGATCTAGCTGGTCTGTCATATTATAATAGAGACAGTAGATCTACCTGGCCTGTCAAATTAGAATAGAGACAGTAGATCTAGCTGGTCTGTCATCAAATAATAGACACAGTAGATCTAGCTGGTCTGTCATAATATAATAGAGAAGTATATCTACTTGGTCTGTCATAATATAATAGAGACAGTAGATCTAGCTGGTCTGTCATATTATAATAGAGACAGTAGATCTACCTGGTCTGTCATAGTATAATAGAAACAGTAGATCTAGCTGGTCTGTCATAATACAATAAAGACAGTAGATCTACCTGGTCTGTCATAGTATAATAGAGACAGTAGATCTAGCTGGTCTGTCATAGTACAATAGAGACATAGAGACAGTAGATCTAGCTGGTCTGTCATAACATAATAGGGACAGTAGATCTAGCTGGTCTGTCATAATATAATAGAGACAGTGTATCTACTGGGTCTGTCATAATATAATAGAGACAGTAGATCTATCTGTTCTGTCATAATATAATAGAGACAGTAGATCTACCTGGTCTGTCATAGTATAATAGAGACAGTAGATCTAGCTGGTCTGTCATAGTACAATAGAGACATAGAGACAGTAGATCTACCTGGTCTGTCATAGTATAATAGAGACAGTAGATCTAGCTGGTCTGTCATAGTACAATAGAGACATAGAGACAGTAGATCTAGCTGGTCTGTCATAACATAATAGGGACAGTAGATCTAGCTGGTCTGTCGTAATATAATAGAGACAGTGTATCTACCAGGTCTGTCAAAATATAACAGAGACAGTAGATCTAGCTGGTCTGTCATAATATAACAGAGACAGTAGATCTACCTGGTATGTCAAAATATAATAGAGACAGTAGATCGAGCTGGTCTGTCATAATATAATAGAGACAGTAGATCTAGCTGGGCTGTCATATTATAATAGAGACAGTAGATCTACCTGGCCTGTCATAATATAATAGAGACAGTAGATCTAGCTGGTCTGTCATACTATAATAGAGACAGTAGATCTAGCTGGGCTGTCATATTATAATAGAGACAGTAGATCTACCTGGCCTGTCAAATTAGAATAGAGACAGTAGATCTAGCTGGTCTGTCATCAAATAATAGACACAGTAGATCTAGCTGGTCTGTCATAATATAATAGAGAAAGTATATCTACTTGGTCTGTCATAATATAATAGAGACAGTAGATCTAGCTGGTCTGTCATATTATAATAGAGACAGTAGATCTACCTGGTCTGTCATAGTATAATAGAAACAGTAGATCTAGCTGGTCTGTCATAATATAATAGAGACAGTAGATCTACCTGGTCTGTCATAGTATAATAGAGACAGTAGATCTAGCTGGTCTGTCATAGTACAATAGAGACATAGAGACAGTAGATCTAGCTGGTCTGTCATAACATAATAGGGACAGTAGATCTAGCTGGTCTGTCATAATATAATAGAGACAGTGTATCTACCAGGTCTGTCATAATATAACAGAGACAGTAGATCTATCTGGTCTGTCATAATATAATAGAGACAGTAGATCTACCTGGTCTGTCATAGTATAATAGAGACAGTAGATCTAGCTGGTCTGTCATAGTACAATAGAGACATAGAGACAGTAGATCTACCTGGTCTGTCATAGTATAATAGAGACAGTAGATCTAGCTGGTCTGTCATAGTACAATAGAGACATAGAGACAGTAGATCTAGCTGGTCTGTCATAACATAATAGGGACAGTAGATCTAGCTGGTCTGTCATAATATAATAGAGACAGTGTATCTACCAGGTCTGTCAAAATATAACAGAGACAGTAGATCTAGCTGGTCTGTCATAATATAACAGAGACAGTAGATCTACCTGGTATGTCAAAATATAATAGAGACAGTAGATCGAGCTGGTCTGTCATAATATAATAGAGACAGTAGATCTAGCTGGGCTGTCATATTATAATAGAGACAGTAGATCTACCTGGCCTGTCAAATTAGAATAGAGACAGTAGATCTAGCTGGTCTGTCATCAAATAATAGACACAGTAGATCTAGCTGGTCTGTCATAATATAATAGAGAAAGTATATCTACTTGGTCTGTCATAATATAATAGAGACAGTAGATCTAGCTGGTCTGTCATATTATAATAGAGACAGTAGATCTACCTGGTCTGTCATAGTATAATAGAAACAGTAGATCTAGCTGGTCTGTCATAATACAATAGAGACAGTAGATCTATCTGGTCTGTCATAATATAATAGAGACAGTAGATCTACCTGGTCTGTCATAGTATAATAAAGACAGTAGATCTAGCTGGTCTGTCATAGTACAATAGAGACATAGAGATTGCTGGTCTGTCATAATATAATAGAGTAAGTTGATCTAGCTGGTCTGTCATGATATAATAGAGATAGTAGATCTAGCTGGTCTGTCATAATACAATAGAGACAGTAGATCTAGCTGGTCTGTCATAATATAATAGAGACAGTAGATCTCACCTGTTCTGTCATAGTATAATAGAGACAGTAGATCTAGCTGGTCTGTCATAACATAATAGAGACAGTAGATCAAGCTGGTCTGTCATAATATAATAGAGACAGTAGATCTAGCTGGTCTGTCATAGTACAATAGAGACATAGAGACAGTAGATCTAGCTGGTCTGTCATAACATAATAGAGACAGTAAATCAAGCTGGTCTGTCATAATATAATAGAGACAGTAGATCTAGCTGTTCTGTCATAGTATAATAGAAACAGTAGATCTAGCTGGTCTGTCATAATATAATAGAGACAGTAGATCTAGCTGGTCTGTCATATTATAGTAGAGACAGTAGATCTACCTGGTCTGTCATAATATAATAGAGACAGTAGATCTAGCTGGTTTGTCATAATATAATAGAGACAGTAGATCTAGCTGGTCTGTCATCAAATAATAGACACAGTAGATCTAGCTGGGCTGTCATATTATAATAGAGACAGTAGATCTACCTGGTCTGTCAAATTAGAATAGAGACAGTAGATCTAGCTGGTCTGTCATAATGTAATAGAGACAGTATATCTAGCTGGTCTGTCATATTATAATAGAGACAGCAGATCTAGCTAGTCTGTCATAATACAATAGAGACAGTAGATCTACCTGGTCTGTCATAGTATAATAGAGACAGTAGATCTAGCTGGTCTGTCATAGTACAATATAGAAACTAGATCTAGTTGCTCTGTCATAATATGAGACAGTATATCTTGCTGGTCTGTCATAATATATTAGAGTAAGTTGATCTAGCTGGTCTGTCATGATATAATAGAGATAGTAGATCTAGCTGGTCTGTCATAATATAATAGAGACAGTAGATCTAGCTGGTCTGTCATAATATAATAGAGACAGTAGATCTCACCTGTTCTGTCATAGTATAATAGAGACAGTAGATCTAGCTGGTCTGTCATAACATAATAGAGACAGTAGATCTAGCTGGTCTGTCATAATATAATAGAGACAGTAGATCTAGCTGGTCTGTCATAGTATAATAGAAACAGTAGATCTAGCTGGTCTGTCCTTATAATAGCACAGTTGGTCTAGCATGGCGCTTAATAAGCCAGGATAGTGGGTCTTCCCGTCACCCATACGTAGAATATATGCAGAGACATGACTGTATTGCTTTGCTAAAAGGTCTGTCATATATTATTATTATTATATTATAGTACAATAGAGACAGAGACAGTAGATCTAGCTGGTCTGTCATAACATAATAGAGACAGTAAATCTAGCTGGTCTGTCATAATATAATAGAGACAGTAGATCTAGCTGGTCTGTCATAATATAATAGAGACAGTAGATCTCACCTGGTCTGTCATAGTATAATAGAGACAGTAGATCTAGCTGTTCTGTCATAACATAATGGAGATAGTAGATCTAGCTGGTTTGTCATAATATAATAGAGACAGTAGATCTAGCTGGTCTGTCATAATACAATAGAGACAGTAGATCTAGCTGGTCTGTCATAATAGAATAGAGACAGTAGATCTAGCTGGTCTGTCATATTATAATAGAGACAGTAGATCGAGCTGGTCTGTCATAATATAATAGAGACAGTAGATCTAGCTGGTCTGTCATATTATAATAGAGACAGTAGATCTAGCTGGTCTGTCATAGTATAATATAAACAGTAGATCTAGCTGGTCTGTCATAATACAATAGAGACAGTAGATCTATCTGGTCTGTCATAATATAATAGAGACAGTAGATCTACCTGGTCTGTCATAATATAATAGAGACAGTAGATCTACCTGTTCTGTCATAGTATAATAGAGACAGTAGATCTAGCTGGTCTGTCATAACATAATAGAGACAGTAGATCTAGCTGGTCTGTCATAATATAATAGAGACAGTAGATCTAGCTGGTCTGTCATAGTATAATAGAAACAGTAGATCTAGCTGGTCTGTGGTCCTTCTGTAGCACAGTTGGTAGAGCATGGCGCTGTAACGCCAGGATAGTGGGTTCATATTCCCGGGACCAATAGAGAATGTATGACACATGACTGTAAGTATAATAGGATAAAAGTGTCTGCTAAATGGCATATATTATTATTATCATATTATAGTACAATAGAGACAGAGACAGTAGATCTAGCTGGTCTGTCATAACATAATAGAGACAGTAAATCTAGCTGGTCTGTCATAATATAATAGAGACAGTAGATCTAGCTGGTCTGTCATATTATAGTAGAGACAGTAGATCTAGCTGGTTTGTCATAATATAATAGAGACAGTAGATCTAGCTGGTCTGTCATAATATAATAGAGACAGTAGATCTAGCTGGTCTGTCATAATAGAATAGAGACAGTAGATCTAGCTGGTCTGTCATATTATAATAGAGACAGTAGATCTAGCTGGTCTGTCATAATATAATAGAGACAGTAGATCTAGCTGGTCTGTCATATTATAATAGAGACAGTAGATCTACCTGGTCTGTCATAGATGTATAATATAAACAGTAGATCTAGCTGGTCTGTCATAATACAATAGAGACAGTAGATCTATCTGGTCTGTCATAATATAATAGAGACAGTAGATCTACCTGGTCTGTCATAATATAATAGAGACAGTAGATCTCACCTGTTCTGTCATAGTATAATAGAGACAGTAGATCTAGCTGGTCTGTCATAACATAATAGAGACAGTAGATCAAGCTGGTCTGTCATAATATAATAGAGACAGTAGATCTAGCTGGTCTGTCATAGTACAATAGAGACATAGAGACAGTAGATCTAGCTGGTCTGTCATAACATAATAGAGACAGTAAATCAAGCTGGTCTGTCATAATATAATAGAGACAGTAGATCTAGCTGTTCTGTCATAGTATAATAGAAACAGTAGATCTAGCTGGTCTGTCATAATATAATAGAGACAGTAGATCTAGCTGGTCTGTCATATTATAGTAGAGACAGTAGATCTACCTGGTCTGTCATAATATAATAGAGACAGTAGATCTAGCTGGTTTGTCATAATATAATAGAGACAGTAGATCTAGCTGGTCTGTCATCAAATAATAGACACAGTAGATCTAGCTGGGCTGTCATATTATAATAGAGACAGTAGATCTACCTGGTCTGTCAAATTAGAATAGAGACAGTAGATCTAGCTGGTCTGTCATAATGTAATAGAGACAGTATATCTAGCTGGTCTGTCATATTATAATAGAGACAGCAGATCTAGCTAGTCTGTCATAATACAATAGAGACAGTAGATCTACCTGGTCTGTCATAGTATAATAGAGACAGTAGATCTAGCTGGTCTGTCATAGTACAATATAGAAACTAGATCTAGTTGCTCTGTCATAATATGAGACAGTATATCTTGCTGGTCTGTCATAATATATTAGAGTAAGTTGATCTAGCTTGTCTGTCATGATATAATAGAGATAGTAGATCTAGCTGGTCTGTCATAATACAATAGAGACAGTAGATCTAGCTGGTCTGTCATAATACAATAGAGACAGTAGATCAAGCTGGTCTGTCATAATAGAATAGAGACAGTAGATCTAGCTGGTCTGTCATATTATAATAGAGACAGCAGATCTAGCTAGTCTGTCATAATACAATAGAGACAGTAGATCTACCTGGTCTGTCATAGTATAATAGAGACAGTAGATCTAGCTGGTCTGTCATAGTACAATATAGAAAGTAGATCTAGTTGCTCTGTCATAATATGAGACAATATATCTTGCTGGTCTGTCATAATATAATAGAGTAAGTTGATCTAGCTGGTCTGTCATGATATAATAGAGATAGTAGATCTAGCTGGTCTGTCATAATATAATAGAGACAGTAGATCTAGCTGGTCTGTCATAATATAATAGAGACAGTAGATCTCACCTGTTCTGTCATAGTATAATAGAGACAGTAGATCTAGCTGGTCTGTCATAACATAATAGAGACAGTAGATCAAGCTGGTCTGTCATAATATAATAGAGACAGTAGATCTAGCTGGTCTGTCATAGTATAATAGAAACAGTAGATCTAGCTGGTCTGTCCTTCTAACAGCACAGTTGGTAGAGCATGGCGCTTGTAACGCCAGGATAGTGGGTCTGATTCCCGGGATACCCATACGTAGAATGTATGCACACATGACTGTAAGTCTAGCTGGATAAAAGCTGTCATAGTAAATGGCATATATTATTATTATTATATTATAGTACAATAGAGACAGAGACAGTAGATCTAGCTGGTCTGTCATAACATAATAGAGACAGTAAATCTAGCTGGTCTGTCATAATATAATAGAGACAGTAGATCTAGCTGGTCTGTCATATTATAGTAGAGACAGTAGATCTAGCTGTTCTGTCATAATATAATGGAGATAGTAGATCTAGCTGGTTTGTCATAATATAATAGAGACAGTAGATCTAGCTGGTCTGTCATAATACAATAGAGACAGTAGATCTAGCTGGTCTGTCATAATAGAATAGAGACAGTAGATCTAGCTGGTCTGTCATATTATAATAGAGACAGTAGATCTAGCTGGTCTGTCATAATATAATAGAGACAGTAGATCTAGCTGGGCTGTCATATTATAATAGAGACAGTAGATCTACCTGGTCTGTCATAGTATAATATAAACAGTAGATCTAGCTGGTCTGTCATAATACAATAGAGACAGTAGATCTATCTGGTCTGTCATAATATAATAGAGACAGTAGATCTACCTGGTCTGTCATAGTATAATAAAGACAGTAGATCTAGCTGGTCTGTCATAGTACAATAGAGACATAGAGATTGCTGGTCTGTCATAATATAATAGAGACAGTAGATCTATCTGGTCTGTCATGATATAATAGAGATAGTAGATCTAGCTGGTCTGTCATAATACAATAGAGACAGTAGATCTAGCTGGTCTGTCATAATATAATAGAGACAGTAGATCTCACCTGTTCTGTCATAGTATAATAGAGACAGTAGATCTAGCTGGTCTGTCATAACATAATAGAGACAGTAGATCTAAGCTGGTCTGTCATAATATAATAGAGACAGTAGATCTAGCTGGTCTGTCATAGTACAATAGAGACATAGAGACAGTAGATCTAGCTGGTCTGTCATAACATAATAGAGACAGTAAATCAAGCTGGTCTGTCATAATATAATAGAGACAGTAGATCTAGCTGTTCTGTCATAGTATAATAGAAACAGTAGATCTAGCTGGTCTGTCATAATATAATAGAGACAGTAGATCTAGCTGGTCTGTCATATTATAGTAGAGACAGTAGATCTACCTGGTCTGTCATAATATAATAGAGACAGTAGATCTAGCTGGTTTGTCATAATATAATAGAGACAGTAGATCTAGCTGGTCTGTCATCAAATAATAGACACAGTAGATCTAGCTGGGCTGTCATATTATAATAGAGACAGTAGATCTACCTGGTCTGTCAAATTAGAATAGAGACAGTAGATCTAGCTGGTCTGTCATAATGTAATAGAGACAGTATATCTAGCTGGTCTGTCATATTATAATAGAGACAGCAGATCTAGCTAGTCTGTCATAATACAATAGAGACAGTAGATCTACCTGGTCTGTTATAGTATAATAGAGACAGTAGATCTAGCTGGTCTGTCATAGTACAATATATATAAACTAGATCTAGTTGCTCTGTCATAATATGAGACAGTATATCTTGCTGGTCTGTCATAATATATTAGAGTAAGTTGATCTAGCTTGTCTGTCATGATATAATAGAGATAGTAGATCTAGCTGGTCTGTCATATTATAATAGAGACAGCAGATCTAGCTAGTCTGTCATAATACAATAGAGACAGTAGATCTACCTGGTCTGTCATAGTATAATAGAGACAGTAGATCTAGCTGGTCTGTCATAGTACAATATAGAAAGTAGATCTAGTTGCTCTGTCATAATATGAGACAATATATCTTGCTGGTCTGTCATAATATAATAGAGTAAGTTGATCTAGCTGGTCTGTCATGATATAATAGAGATAGTAGATCTAGCTGGTCTGTCATAATATAATAGAGACAGTAGATCTAGCTGGTCTGTCATAATATAATAGAGACAGTAGATCTCACCTGTTCTGTCATAGTATAATAGAGACAGTAGATCTAGCTGGTCTGTCATAACATAATAGAGACAGTAGATCAAGCTGGTCTGTCATAATATAATAGAGACAGTAGATCTAGCTGGTCTGTCATAGTACAATAGAGACAGAGACAGTAGATCTAGCTGGTCTGTCATAACATAATAGAGACAGTAAATCAAGCTGGTCTGTCATAATATAATAGAGACAGTAGATCTAGCTGTTCTGTCATAGTATAATAGAAACAGTAGATCTAGCTGGTCTGTCATAATATAATAGAGACAGTAGATCTAGCTGGTCTGTCATATTATAGTAGAGACAGTAGATCTAGCTGTTCTGTCATAATATAATGGAGATAGTAGATCTAGCTGGTTTGTCATAATATAATAGAGACAGTAGATCTAGCTGGTCTGTCATAATACAATAGAGACAGTAGATCTAGCTGGTCTGTCATAATAGAATAGAGACAGTAGATCTAGCTGGTCTGTCATATTATAATAGAGACAGTAGATCTAGCTGGTCTGTCATAATATAATAGAGACAGTAGATCTAGCTGGTCTGTCATATTATAATAGAGACAGTAGATCTACCTGGTCTGTCATAGTATAATATAAACAGTAGATCTAGCTGGTCTGTCATAATACAATAGAGACAGTAGATCTATCTGGTCTGTCATAATATAATAGAGACAGTAGATCTACCTGGTCTGTCATAGTATAATAAAGACAGTAGATCTAGCTGGTCTGTCATAGTACAATAGAGACATAGAGATCTAGCTGGTCTGTCATAATATAATAGAGACAGTAGATCTATCTGGTCTGTCATGATATAATAGAGATAGTAGATCTAGCTGGTCTGTCATAATACAATAGAGACAGTAGATCTAGCTGGTCTGTCATAATATAATAGAGACAGTAGATCTCACCTGGTCTGTCATAGTATAATAGAGACAGTAGATCTAGCTGGTCTGTCATAACATAATAGAGACAGTAGATCTAGCTGGTCTGTCATAATATAATAGAGACAGTAGATCTAGCTGGTCTGTCATAGTATAATAGAGACATAGAGACAGTAGATCTAGCTGGTCTGTCATAATATAATAGAGACAGTAGATCTAGCTGGTCTGTCATAATATAATAGAGACAGTAGATCTAGCTGTTCTGTCATAGTATAATAGAGACAGTAGATCTAGCTGGTCTGTCATCAAATAATAGAGACAGTAGATCTAGCTGGTCTGTCATAATATAATAGAGGGCTGTCATATTATAATAGAGACAGTAGATCTACCTGGTCTGTCAAATATAATAGAGACAGTAGATCTAGCTGGTCTGTCATAATGTAATAGAGACAGTATATCTAGCTGGTCTGTCATATTATAATAGAGACAGCAGATCTAGCTAGTCTGTCATAATACAATAGAGACAGTAGATCTACCTGGTCTGTCATAGTATAATAGAGACAGTAGATCTAGCTGGTCTGTCATAGTACAATATAGAAACTAGATCTAGTTGCTCTGTCATAATATGAGACAGTATATCTTGCTGGTCTGTCATAATATAATAGAGTAAGTAGATCTAGCTGGTCTGTCATGATATAATAGAGATAGTAGATCTAGCTGGTCTGTCATAATAGAATAGAGACAGTAGATCTAGCTGGTCTGTCATATTATAATAGAGACAGTAGATCTAGCTGGTCTGTCATAATACAATAGAGACAGTAGATCTACCTGGTCTGTCATAGTATAATAGAGACAGTAGATCTAGCTGGTCTGTCATAGTACAATATAGAAAGTAGATCTAGTTGCTCTGTCATAATATGAGACAATATATCTTGCTGGTCTGTCATAATATAATAGAGTAAGTTGATCTAGCTGGTCTGTCATGATATAATAGAGATAGTAGATCTAGCTGGTCTGTCATAATATAATAGAGACAGTAGATCTAGCTGGTCTGTCATAATATAATAGAGACAGTAGATCTCACCTGTTCTGTCATAGTATAATAGAGACAGTAGATCTAGCTGGTCTGTCATAACATAATAGAGACAGTAGATCAAGCTGGTCTGTCATAATATAATAGAGACAGTAGATCTAGCTGGTCTGTCATAGTACAATAGAGACAGAGACAGTAGATCTAGCTGGTCTGTCATAACATAATAGAGACAGTAAATCAAGCTGGTCTGTCATAATATAATAGAGACAGTAGATCTAGCTGTTCTGTCATAGTATAATAGAAACAGTAGATCTAGCTGGTCTGTCATAATATAATTGAGACAGTAGATCTAGCTGGTCTGTCATATTATAGTAGAGACAGTAGATCTAGCTGTTCTGTCATAATATAATGGAGATAGTAGATCTAGCTGGTTTGTCATAATATAATAGAGACAGTAGATCTAGCTGGTCTGTCATAATACAATAGAGACAGTAGATCTAGCTGGTCTGTCATAATAGAATAGAGACAGTAGATCTAGCTGGTCTGTCATATTATAATAGAGACAGTAGATCGAGCTGGTCTGTCATAATATAATAGAGACAGTAGATCTAGCTGGGCTGTCATATTATAATAGAGACAGTAGATCTACCTGGTCTGTCATAGTATAATATAAACAGTAGATCTAGCTGGTCTGTCATAATACAATAGAGACAGTAGATCTATCTGGTCTGTCATAATATAATAGAGACAGTAGATCTACCTGGTCTGTCATAGTATAATAAAGACAGTAGATCTAGCTGGTCTGTCATAGTACAATAGAGACATAGAGATTGCTGGTCTGTCATAATATAATAGAGACAGTAGATCTATCTGGTCTGTCATGATATAATAGAGATAGTAGATCTAGCTGGTCTGTCATAATACAATAGAGACAGTAGATCTAGCTGGTCTGTCATAATATAATAGAGACAGTAGATCTCACCTGTTCTGTCATAGTATAATAGAGACAGTAGATCTAGCTGGTCTGTCATAACATAATAGAGACAGTAGATCAAGCTGGTCTGTCATAATATAATAGAGACAGTAGATCTAGCTGGTCTGTCATAGTACAATAGAGACATAGAGACAGTAGATCTAGCTGGTCTGTCATAACATTATAGAGACAGTAAATCAAGCTGGTCTGTCATAATATAATAGAGACAGTAGATCTAGCTGTTCTGTCATAGTATAATAGAAACAGTAGATCTAGCTGGTCTGTCATAATATAATAGAGACAGTAGATCTAGCTGGTCTGTCATATTATAGTAGAGACAGTAGATCTACCTGGTCTGTCATAATATAATAGAGACAGTAGATCTAGCTGGTTTGTCATAATATAATAGAGACAGTAGATCAAGCTGGTCTGTCATAATATAATAGAGACAGTAGATCTAGCTGGTCTGTCATAGTACAATATAATAGAGACAGTAGATCTAGCTGGTCTGTCATAACATTATAGAGACAGTAGATCAAGCTGGTCTGTCATAATATAATAGAGACAGTAGATCTAGCTGTTCTGTCATAGTATAATAGAGAACAGTAGATCTAGCTGGTCTGTCATAAATAATAGAGACAGTAGATCTAGCTGGTCTGTCATATTATAATAGAGACAGTAGATCTACCTGGTCTGTCATAATAGAATAGAGACAGTAGATCTAGCTGGTCTGTCATAATGTAATAGAGACAGTATATCTAGCTGGTCTGTCATATATAATAGAGACAGCAGATCTAGCTAGTCTGTCATAATACAATAGAGACAGTAGATCTACCTGGTCTGTCATAGTATAATAGAGACAGTAGATCTAGCTGGTCTGTCATAGTACAATATAGAAAGTAGATCTAGTTGCTCTGTCATAATATGAGACAGTATCTCTTGCTGGTCTGTCATAATATAATAGAAACAGTAGATCTAGCTGGTCTGTCATAATATAATAGAGACAGTAGATCTAGCTGGTCTGTCATAATACAATAGAGACAGTAGATCTAGCTGGTCTGTCATAATATAATAGAGACAGTAGATCTAGCTGGTCTGTCATAATACAATAGAGACAGTAGATCTACCTGGTCTGTCATAGTATAATAGAGACAGTAGATCTAGCTGGTCTGTCATAGTACAATATAGAAAGTAGATCTAGTTGCTCTGTCATAATATGAGACAGTATCTCTTGCTGGTCTGTCATAATATAATAGAAACAGTAGATCTAGCTGGTCTGTCATAATATAATAGAGACAGTAGATCTAGCTGGTCTGTCATAATATAATAGAGACAGTAGATCTAGCTGGTCTGTCATAATATAATAGAGACAGTAGATCTAGCTGGTCTGTCATATTATAATAGAGACAGTAGATCTAGCTGGTCTGTCATAACATAATAGAGACAGTAGATCAAGCTGGTCTGTCATAATATAATAGAGACAGTAGATCTAGCTGGTCTGTCATAGTACAATAGAGACATAGAGACAGTAGATCTAGCTGGTCTGTCATAACATAATAGAGACAGTAAATCAAGCTGGTCTGTCATAATATAATAGAGACAGTAGATCTAGCTGTTCTGTCATAGTATAATAGAAACAGTAGATCTAGCTGGTCTGTCATAATATAATAGAGACAGTAGATCTAGCTGGTCTGTCATATTATAGTAGAGACAGTAGATCTAGCTGTTCTGTCATAATATAATGGAGATAGTAGATCTAGCTCGTCTGTCATAATACAATAGAGACAGTAGATCTAGCTGGTCTGTCATAATAGAATAGAGACAGTAGATCTAGCTGGTCTGTCATAATATAATAGAGACAGTAGATCTAGCTGGTCTGTCATATTATAATAGAGACAGTAGATCTAGCTGGTCTGTCATAATATAATAGAGACAGTAGATCTAGCTGGTCTGTCATATTATAATAGAGACAGTAGATCTACCTGGTCTGTCATAGTATAATATAGAACAGTAGATCTAGCTGGTCTGTCATAATATAATAGAGACAGTAGATCTAGCTGGTCTGTCATAATATAATAGAGACAGTAGATCTAGCTGGTCTGTCATAGTATAATAGAGACAGTAGATCTAGCTGGTCTGTCATAATACAATAGAGACATAGTAGATCTAGCTGGTCTGTCATAATATAATAGAGACAGTAGATCTATCTGGTCTGTCATGATATAATAGAGACAGTAGATCTAGCTGGTCTGTCATAATATAATAGAGACAGTAGATCTAGCTGGTCTGTCATAATATAATAGAGACAGTAGATCTACCTGGTCTGTCATAGTATAATAGAGACAGTAGATCTAGCTGGTCTGTCATAACATAATAGAGACAGTAGATCTAGCTGGTCTGTCATAATATAATAGAGACAGTAGATCTAGCTGGTCTGTCATAGTACAATAGAGACATAGAGACAGTAGATCTAGCTGGTCTGTCATAACATTATAGAGACAGTAAATCTAGCTGGTCTGTCATAATATAATAGAGACAGTAGATCTAGCTGGTCTGTCATAATATAATAGAGACAGTAGATCTAGCTGGTCTGTCATAATATAATAGAGACAGTAGATCTAGCTGGTCTGTCATATAATATAATAGAGACAGTAGATCTAGCTGGTCTGTCATAATATAATAGAGACAGTAGATCTAGCTGGTCTGTCATAATATAATAGAGACAGTAGATCTAGCTGGTCTGTCATAAATAATAGAGACAGTAGATCTAGCTGGTCTGTCATATTATAATAGAGACAGTAGATCTAGCTGGTCTGTCATAATAAATAGAGACAGTAGATCTAGCTGGTCTGTCATAATATAATAGAGACAGTATATCTAGCTGGTCTGTCATATTATAATAGAGACAGCAGATCTAGCTAGTCTGTCATAATACAATAGAGACAGTAGATCTACCTGGTCTGTCATAGTATAATAGAGACAGTAGATCTAGCTGGTCTGTCATAGTACAATATAGAAACTAGATCTAGTTGCTCTGTCATAATATGAGACAGTATATCTTGCTGGTCTGTCATAATATAATAGAGTAAGTTGATCTAGCTGGTCTGTCATGATATAATAGAGATAGTAGATCTAGCTGGTCTGTCATAATACAATAGAGACAGTAGATCTAGCTGGTCTGTCATAATATAATAGAGACAGTAGATCTAGCTGGTCTGTCATAATAGAATAGAGACAGTAGATCTAGCTGGTCTGTCATATTATAATAGAGACAGTAGATCTAGCTAGTCTGTCATAATACAATAGAGACAGTAGATCTACCTGGTCTGTCATAGTATAATAGAGACAGTAGATCTAGCTGGTCTGTCATAGTACAATATAGAAAGTAGATCTAGTTGCTCTGTCATAATATGAGACAATATATCTTGCTGGTCTGTCATAATATAATAGAGTAAGTTGATCTAGCTGGTCTGTCATGATATAATAGAGATAGTAGATCTAGCTGGTCTGTCATAATATAATAGAGACAGTAGATCTAGCTGGTCTGTCATAATATAATAGAGACAGTAGATCTCACCTGTTCTGTCATAGTATAATAGAGACAGTAGATCTAGCTGGTCTGTCATAACATAATAGAGACAGTAGATCTAGCTGGTCTGTCATAATATAATAGAGACAGTAGATCTAGCTGGTCTGTCATAGTACAATAGAGACAGAGACAGTAGATCTAGCTGGTCTGTCATAACATAATAGAGACAGTAAATCAAGCTGGTCTGTCATAATATAATAGAGACAGTAGATCTAGCTGGTCTGTCATAATATAATAGAAACAGTAGATCTAGCTGGTCTGTCATAATATAATAGAGACAGTAGATCTAGCTGGTCTGTCATATTATAATAGAGACAGTAGATCTAGCTGTTCTGTCATAATATAATGGAGATAGTAGATCTAGCTGGTTTGTCATAATATAATAGAGACAGTAGATCTAGCTGGTCTGTCATAATACAATAGAGACAGTAGATCTAGCTGGTCTGTCATAATATAATAGAGACAGTAGATCTAGCTGGTCTGTCATAATATAATAGAGACAGTAGATCTAGCTAGTCTGTCATAATACAATAGAGACAGTAGATCTACCTGGTCAATGTCATAGTATAATAGAGACAGTAGATCTAGCTGGTCTGTCATAGTACAATAATAGAGACAGTAGATCTAGCTGGTCTGTCATAATATAATAGGGACAGTAGATCTAGCTGGTCTGTCATAATATAATAGAGACAGTGTATCTACCAGGTCTGTCATAATATAATAGAGACAGTAGATCTAGCTGGTTTGTCATAATATAATAGAGACAGTAGATCTAGCTGGTCTGTCATCAAATAATAGACACAGTAGATCTAGCTGGGCTGTCATATTATAATAGAGACAGTAGATCTACCTGGTCTGTCAAATTAGAATAGAGACAGTAGATCTAGCTGGTCTGTCATCAAATAATAGACACAGTAGATCTAGCTGGTCTGTCATAATATAATAGAGACAGTATATCTAGCTGGTCTGTCATATTATAATAGAGACAGCAGATCTAGCTAGTCTGTCATAATACAATAGAGACAGTAGATCTACCTGGTCTGTCATAGTATAATAGAGACAGTAGATCTAGCTGGTCTGTCATAGTACAATATAGAAAGTAGATCTAGTTGCTCTGTCATAATATGAGGCAGTATATCTTGCTGGTCTGTCATAATATAATAGAGTAAGTTGATCTAGCTGGTCTGTCATGATATAATAGAGATAGTAGATCTAGCTGGTCTGTCATAATACAATAGAGACAGTAGATCTAGCTGGTCTGTCATAATATAATAGAGACAGTAGATCTAGCTGGTCTGTCATAATATAATAGAGACAGTGTATCTACCAGGTCTGTCATAATACAATAGAGACAGTAGATCTAGCTGGTTTGTCATAATATAATAGAGACAGTAGATCTAGCTGGTCTGTCATCAAATAATAGACACAGTAGATCTAGCTGGGCTGTCATATTATAATAGAGACAGTAGATCTACCTGGTCTGTCAAATTAGAATAGAGACAGTAGATCTAGCTGGTCTGTCATCAAATAATAGACAAAGTAGATCTAGCTGGTCTGTCATAATATAATAGAGACAGTATATCTAGCTGGTCTGTCATATTATAATAGAGACAGCAGATCTAGCTAGTCTGTCATAATACAATAGAGACAGTAGATCTACCTGGTCTGTCATAGTATAATAGAGACAGTAGATCTAGCTGGTCTGTCATAGTACAATATAGAAAGTAGATCTAGTTGCTCTGTCATAATATGAGGCAGTATATCTTGCTGGTCTGTCATAATATAATAGAGTAAGTTGATCTAGCTGGTCTGTCATGATATAATAGAGATAGTAGATCTAGCTGGTCTGTCATAATACAATAGAGACAGTAGATCTAGCTGGTCTGTCATAATATAATAGAGACAGTATATCTAGCTGGTCTGTCATATTATAATAGAGACAGCAGATCTAGCTAGTCTGTCATAATACAATAGAGACAGTAGATCTAGCTGGTTTGTCATAATATAATAGAGACAGTAGATCTAGCTGGTCTGTCATCAAATAATAGACACAGTAGATCTAGCTGGGCTGTCATATTATAATAGAGACAGTAGATCTACCTGGTCTGTCAAATTAGAATAGAGACAGTAGATCTAGCTGGTCTGTCATCAAATAATAGACACAGTAGATCTAGCTGGTCTGTCATAATATAATAGAGACAGTATATCTAGCTGGTCTGTCATATTATAATAGAGACAGCAGATCTAGCTAGTCTGTCATAATACAATAGAGACAGTAGATCTACCTGGTCTGTCATAGTATAATAGAGACAGTAGATCTAGCTGGTCTGTCATAGTACAATATAGAAAGTAGATCTAGTTGCTCTGTCATAATATGAGACAGTATATCTTGCTGGTCTGTCATAATATAATAGAGTAAGTTGATCTAGCTGGTCTGTCATGATATAATAGAGATAGTAGATCTAGCTGGTCTGTCATAATACAATAGAGACAGTAGATCTAGCTGGTCTGTCATAATACAATAGAGACAGTAGATCTAGCTGGTCTGTCACAATAGAATAGAGACAGTAGATCTAGCTGGTCTGTCATATTATAATAGAGACAGCAGATCTAGCTAGTCTGTCATAATACAATAGAGACAGTAGATCTACCTGGTCTGTCATAGTATAATAGAGACAGTAGATCTAGCTGTTCTGTCATAATATAATAGAGACAGTAGATCTCACCTGTTCTGTCATAGTATAATAGAGACAGTAGATCAAGCTGGTCTGTCATAATATAATAGAGACAGTAGATCTAGCTAGTCTGTCATAGTACAATAGAGACATAGAGACAGTAGATCTAGCTGGACTGTCATAACATAATAGAGACAGTAAATCAAGCTGGTCTGTCATAATATAATAGAGACAGTAGATCTAGCTGTTCTGTCATAGTATAATAGAAACAGTAGATCTAGCTGGTCTGTCATAATATAATAGAGACAGTAGATCTAGCTGGTCTGTCATATTATAGTAGAGACAGTAGATCTAGCTGTTCTGTCATAATATAATGGAGATAGTAGATCTAGCTCGTCTGTCATAATACAATAGAGACAGTAGATCTAGCTGGTCTGTCATCATATAATAGAGACAGTGTATCTACCAGGTCTGTCATAATTTAACAGATACCGTAGATCTAGCTTGTCTGTCATAATATAATAGAGACAGTAGATCTAGCTGGTCTGTCATATTATAATAGAGACAGTAGATCTAGCTGGTATGTCATAATATAATAGAGATAGTAGATCTAGCTAGTCTGTCATAATACAATAGAGACAGTAGATCTAGCTGGTCTGTCATAATAGAATAGAGACAGTAGATCTAGCTGGTCTGTCATAAGATAATAGAGATTGTAGTTTAACCTGGCCTGTCATAATATAATAGAGACAGTAGATCTACCTGGTCTGTCATAGTACAATAGAGACATAGAGACAGTAGATCTAGCTGGTCTGTCATAACATAATAGAGACAGTAGATCTAGCTGGTCTGTCATAAGATAATAGAGATTGTAGTTTAACCTGGTCTGTCATAATAGAATAGAGACAGTAGATCTAGCTGGTCTGTCATAACATAATAGAGACAGTAGATCAAGCTGGTCTGTCATAATATAATAGAGACAGTAGATCTAGCTGGTCTGTCATAGTACAATAGAGACATAGAGACAGTAGATCTAGCTGGTCTGTCATAACATAATAGAGACAGTAGATCAAGCTGGTCTGTCATAATATAATAGAGACAGTAGATCTAGCTGGTCTGTCAAAATATAATAGAGACAGTAGATCTAGCTGGTCTGTCATAATATAATAGGGACAGTAGATCTAGCTGGTCTGTCATAATATAATAGAGACAGTGTATCTACCAGGTCTGTCATAATATAACAGAGACAGTAGATCTAGCTGGTCTGTCATAATATAACAGAGACAGTAGATCTATCTGGTATGTCAAAATATAATAGAGACAGTAGATCTAGCTTGTCTGTCATAATATAATAGAGACAGTAGATCTAGCTGGTCTGTCATATTATAATAGAGACAGTAGATCTAGCTGGTATGTCATAATATAATAGAGACAGTAGATCTAGCTGGTCTGTCAAAATATAATAGAGACAGTAGATCTAGCTGGTCTGTCATAATATAATAGGGACAGTAGATCTAGCTGGTCTGTCATAATATAATAGAGACAGTGTATCTACCAGGTCTGTCATAATATAACAGAGACAGTAGATCTAGCTGGTCTGTCATAATATAACAGAGACAGTAGATCTATCTGGTCTGTCATATTATAATAGAGACAGTAGATCTAGCTGGTATGTCATAATATAATAGAGACAGTAGATCTAGCTGGTCTGTCAAAATATAATAGAGACAGTAGATCTAGCTGGTCTGTCATAATACAATAGAGACAGTAGATCTACCTGGTCTGTCATATTATAATAGATACAGTAGATCTAGCTGGTATATCATAATATAATAGAGATAGTAGATCTACCTGGTCTGTCATAGTACAATATAGACAGTAGATCTAGTTGCTCTGTCATAATATGAGACAGTAGATCTAGCTGGTCTGTCATAATATAATAGAGACAGTAGATCTAGCTGATCTGTCATATTATAATAGAGACAGTAGATCTAGCTGGTCTGTCATGATATAAAAGAGACAGTGTATCTACCAGGTCTGTCATAATATAACAGAGACAGTAGATCTACCTGGTCTGTCATAGTACAATAGAGACATAGAGACAGTAGATCTAGCTGGTCTGTCATAACATAATAGAGACAGTAGATCTAGCTGGTCTGTCATAAGATAATAGAGATTGTAGTTTAACCTGGTCTGTCATAATAGAATAGAGACAGTAGATCTAGCTGGTCTGTCATAATATAATAGAGACAGTAGATCTACCTGGTCTGTCATAGATTAATAGAGACACTAGATCTAGCTGGTCTGTCATAGTACAATAGAGACATAGAAACAGTAGATCTAGCTGGTCTGTCATAACATAATAGAGACAGTAGATCAAGCTGGTCTGTCATAATATAATAGAGACAGTAGATCTAGCTGGTCTGTCATAGTACAATAGAGACATAGAGACAGTAGATCTAGCTGGTCTGTCATAACATAATAGAGACAGTAGATCAAGCTGGTCTGTCATAATATAATAGAGACAGTAGATCTAGCTGGTCTGTCAAAATATAATAGAGACAGTAGATCTAGCTGGTCTGTCATAATATAATAGGGACAGTAGATCTAGCTGGTCTGTCATAATATAATAGAGACAGTGTATCTACCAGGTCTGTCATAATATAACAGAGACAGTAGATCTAGCTGGTCTGTCATAATATAACAGAGACAGTAGATCTATCTGGTATGTCAAAATATAATAGAGACAGTAGATCTAGCTTGTCTGTCATAATATAATAGAGACAGTAGATCTAGCTGGTCTGTCATATTATAATAGAGACAGTAGATCTAGCTGTTATGTCATAATATAATAGAGACAGTAGATCTAGCTGGTCTGTCAAAATATAATAGAGACAGTAGATCTAGCTGGTCTGTCATAATACAATAGAGACAGTAGATCTACCTGGTCTGTCATATTATAATAGATACAGTAGATCTAGCTGGTATGTCATAATATAATAGAGATAGTAGATCTACCTGGTCTGTCATAGTACAATATAGACAGTAGATCTAGTTGCTCTGTCATATTATAATAGAGACAGTAGATCTAGCTGGTCTGTCATAATATAATAGAGACAGTGTATCTACCAGGTCTGTCATAATATAACAGAGACAGTAGATCTAGCTGGTCTGTCATAATATAACAGAGACAGTAGATCTACCTGGTATTTCAAAATATAATAGAGACAGTAGACTAGCTGGTCTGTCATAATATAATAGAGACAGTAGATCTAGCTGGTCTGTCATATTATAATAGAGACAGTAGATCTAGCTGGTATGTCATAATATAATAGAGATAGTAGATCTACCTGGTCTGTCAAATTAGAATAGAGACAGTAGATCTAGCTGGTCTGTCATAATATAATAGTGACAGTGTATCTACCAGGTCTGTCATAATATAACAGAGACAGTAGATCTAGCTTGTCTGTCATAATATAACAGAGACAGTAGATCTACCTGGTTTGTCAAAATATAATAGAGACAGTAGATCAAGCTGGTCTGTCATAATATAGTAGAGACAGTAGATCTAGCTGGTCTGTCATCAAATAATAAACACAGTAGATCTAGCTGGTCTGTCATAATATAATAGAGACAGTAGATCTAGCTGGTCTGTCATATTATAATAGAGACAGTAGATCTAGCTGGTCTGTCATAATATAATAGAGATAATAGAAGTATATCTACTTGGTCTGTCATAATATAATAGAGACAGTAGATCTAGCTGGTCTGTCATATTATAATAGAGACAGTAGATCTACCTGGTCTGTCATAGTATAATAGAAACAGTAGATCTAGCTGGTCTGTCGTAATATAATAGAGACAGTAGATCTAGCTGGTCTGTCATAGTATAATAGAGACAGTAGATCTAGCTGGTCTGTCATAGTACAATAGAGACATAGAGACAGTAGATCTAGCTGGTCTGTCATAATATAATAGGGACAGTAGATCTAGCTGGTCTGTCATAATATAATAGAGACAGTGTATCTACCAGGTCTGTCATAATATAACAGAGACAGTAGATCTAGCTGGTCTGTCATAATATAACAGAGACAGTAGATCTATCTGGTATGTCAAAATATAATAGAGACAGTAGATCTAGCTTGTCTGTCATAATATAATAGAGACAGTAGATCTAGCTGGTCTGTCATATTATAATAGAGACAGTAGATCTAGCTGGTATGTCATAATATAATAGAGACAGTAGATCTAGCTGGTCTGTCAAAATATAATAGAGACAGTAGATCTAGCTGGTCTGTCATAATACAATAGAGACAGTAGATCTACCTGGTCTGTCATATTATAATAGATACAGTAGATCTAGCTGGTATGTCATAATATAATAGAGATAGTAGATCTACCTGGTCTGTCATAGTACAATATAGACAGTAGATCTAGTTGCTCTGTCATCAGTAGATCAGCTATAATATAATAGAGACAGTAGATCTAGCTGGTCATATTATAATAGTCTAGCTGGTCTGTCAAATATAATAGAGACAGTGTATCTACCAGGTCTGTCATAATATAACAGAGACAGTAGATCTAGCTGGTCTGTCATAATATAACAGAGACAGTAGATCTACCTGGTATTTCAAAATATAATAGAGACAGTAGATCTAGCTGGTCTGTCATAATATAATAGAGACAGTAGATCTAGCTGGTCTGTCATATTATAATAGAGACAGTAGATCTAGCTGGTATGTCATAATATAATAGAGATAGTAGATCTACCTGGTCTGTCAAATATAGACAGTAGAGATATTATAATAGAGACAGTAGATCTAGCTGGTCTGTCATAATATAATAGTGACAGTGTATCTACCAGGTCTGTCATAATATAACAGAGACAGTAGATCTAGCTGGTCTGTCATAATATAACAGAGACAGTAGATCTACCTGGTATGTCAAAATATAATAGAGACAGTAGATCAAGCTGGTCTGTCATAATATAATAGAGACAGTAGATCTAGCTGGTCTGTCATCAAATAATAAACACAGTAGATCTAGCTGGTCTGTCATAATATAATAGAGACAGTAGATCTAGCTGGTCTGTCATATTATAATAGAGACAGTAGATCTAGCTGGTCTGTCATAATATAATAGAGAAAGTATATCTACTTGGTCTGTCATAATATAATAGAGACAGTAGATCTAGCTGGTCTGTCATATTATAATAGAGACAGTAGATCTACCTGGTCTGTCATAGTATAATAGAAACAGTAGATCTAGCTGGTCTGTCATAATATAATAGAGACAGTAGATCTAGCTGGTCTGTCATAATATAATAGAGACAGTAGATCTACCTGGTCTGTCATAGTATAATAGAGACAGTAGATCTAGCTGGTCTGTCATAGTACAATAGAGACATAGAGACAGTAGATCTAGCTGGTCTATCATAATATAATAGGGACAGTAGATCTAGCTGGTCTGTCATAATATAATAGAGACAGTGTATCTACCAGGTATGTCATAATATAACAGAGACAGTAGATCTAGCTGGTCTGTCATAATATAACAGAGACAGTAGATCTATCTGGTATGTCAAAATATAATAGAGACAGTAGATCTAGCTTGTCTGTCATAATATAATAGAGACAGTAGATCTAGCTGGTCTGTCATATTATAATAGAGACAGTAGATCTAGCTGGTATGTCATAATATAATAGAGACAGTAGATCTAGCTGGTCTGTCAAAATATAATAGAGACAGTAGATCTAGCTGGTCTGTCATAATACAATAGAGACAGTAGATCTACCTGGTCTGTCATATTATAATAGATACAGTAGATCTAGCTGGTATGTCATAATATAATAGAGATAGTAGATCTACCTGGTCTGTCATAGTACAATATAGACAGTAGATCTAGTTGCTCTGTCATAATATGAGACAGTAGATCTAGCTGGTCTGTCATAATATAATAGAGACAGTAGATCTAGCTGATTTGTCATATTATAATAGAGACAGTAGATCTAGCTGGTCTGTCATAATATAATAGAGACAGTGTATCTACCAGGTCTGTCATAATATAACAGAGACAGTAGATCTAGCTGGTCTGTCATAATATAACAGAGACAGTAGATCTACCTGGTATTTCAAAATATAATAGAGACAGTAGATCTAGCTGGTCTGTCATAATATAATAGAGACAGTAGATCTACCTGGTCTGTCATATTATAATAGATACAGTAGATCTAGCTGGTATGTCATAATATAATAGAGATAGTAGATCTACCTGGTCTGTCATAGTACAATATAGACAGTAGATCTAGTTGCTCTGTCATATTATAATAGAGACAGTAGATCTAGCTGGTCTGTCATAATATAATAGAGACAGTGTATCTACCAGGTCTGTCATAATATAACAGAGACAGTAGATCTAGCTGGTCTGTCATAATATAACAGAGACAGTAGATCTACCTGGTATTTCAAAATATAATAGAGACAGTAGACTAGCTGGTCTGTCATAATATAATAGAGACAGTAGATCTAGCTGGTCTGTCATATTATAATAGAGACAGTAGATCTAGCTGGTATGTCATAATATAATAGAGATAGTAGATCTACCTGGTCTGTCAAATTAGAATAGAGACAGTAGATCTAGCTGGTCTGTCATAATATAATAGAGAAAGTATATCTACTTGGTCTGTCATAATATAATAGAGACAGTAGATCTAGCTGGTCTGTCATATTATAATAGAGACAGTAGATCTAGCTGGTCTGTCATAATATAATAGAGAAAGTATATCTACTTGGTCTGTCATAATATAATAGAGACAGTAGATCTAGCTGGTCTGTCATATTATAATAGAGACAGTAGATCTACCTGGTCTGTCATAGTATAATAGAGACAGTAGATCTAGCTGGTCTGTCATAGTACAATAGAGACATAGAGACAGTAGATCTAGCTGGTCTGTCATAATATAATAGGGACAGTAGATCTAGCTGGTATGTCATAATATAATAGAGATAGTAGATCTACCTGGTCTGTCAAATTAGAATAGAGACAGTAGATCTAGCTGGTCTGTCATAATATAATAGTGACAGTGTATCTACCAGGTCTGTCATAATATAACAGAGACAGTAGATCTAGCTTGTCTGTCATAATATAACAGAGACAGTAGATCTACCTGGTTTGTCAAAATATAATAGAGACAGTAGATCAAGCTGGTCTGTCATAATATAGTAGAGACAGTAGATCTAGCTGGTCTGTCATCAAATAATAAACACAGTAGATCTAGCTGGTCTGTCATAATATAATAGAGACAGTAGATCTAGCTGGTCTGTCATATTATAATAGAGACAGTAGATCTAGCTGGTCTGTCATAATATAATAGAGAAAGTATATCTACTTGGTCTGTCATAATATAATAGAGACAGTAGATCTAGCTGGTCTGTCATATTATAATAGAGACAGTAGATCTACCTGGTCTGTCATAGTATAATAGAAACAGTAGATCTAGCTGGTCTGTCGTAATATAATAGAGACAGTAGATCTAGCTGGTCTGTCATAATATAATAGAGACAGTAGATCTAGCTTGTCTGTCATAATATAATAGAGACAGTAGATCTAGCTGATCTGTCATATTATAATAGAGACAGTAGATCTAGCTGGTCTGTCATAATATAATAGAGACAGTGTATCTACCAGGTCTGTCATAATATAACAGAGACAGTAGATCTAGCTTGTCTGTCATAATATAACAGAGACAGTAGATCTACCTGGTATTTCAAAATATAATAGAGACAGTAGATCTAGCTGGTCTGTCATAATATAATAGAGACAGTAGATCTAGCTGGTCTGTCATATTATAATAGAGACAGTAGATCTAGCTGGTATGTCATAATATAATAGAGATAGTAGATCTACCTGGTCTGTCATAGTACAATATAGACAGTAGATCTAGTTGCTCTGTCATATTATAATAGAGACAGTAGATCTAGCTGGTCTGTCATAATATAATAGAGACAGTGTATCTACCAGGTCTGTCATAATATAACAGAGACAGTAGATCTAGCTGGTCTGTCATAATATAACAGAGACAGTAGATCTACCTGGTATTTCAAAATATAATAGAGACAGTAGACTAGCTGGTCTGTCATAATATAATAGAGACAGTAGATCTAGCTGGTCTGTCATATTATAATAGAGACAGTAGATCTAGCTGGTATGTCATAATATAATAGAGATAGTAGATCTACCTGGTCTGTCAAATTATAATAGAGACAGTAGATCTAGCTGGTCTGTCATAATATAATAGAGAAAGTATATCTACTTGGTCTGTCATAATATAATAGAGACAGTAGATCTAGCTGGTCTGTCATATTATAATAGAGACAGTAGATCTAGCTGGTCTGTCATAATATAATAGAGAAGTATATCTACTTGGTCTGTCATAATATAATAGAGACAGTAGATCTAGCTGGTCTGTCATATTATAATAGAGACAGTAGATCTACCTGGTCTGTCATAGTATAATAGAGACAGTAGATCTAGCTGGTCTGTCATAGTATAGATAGAGACAGTAGATCTAGCTGGTCTGTCATAATATAATAGGGACAGTAGATCTAGCTGGTATGTCATAATATAATAGAGATAGTAGATCTACCTGGTCTGTCAAATTAGAATAGAGACAGTAGATCTAGCTGGTCTGTCATAATATAATAGTGACAGTGTATCTACCAGGTCTGTCATAATATAATAGAGACAGTAGATCTAGCTGGTCTGTCATAATATAACAGAGACAGTAGATCTACCTGGTTTGTCAAAATATAATAGAGACAGTAGATCAAGCTGGTCTGTCATAATATAGTAGAGACAGTAGATCTAGCTGGTCTGTCATCAAATAATAAACACAGTAGATCTAGCTGGTCTGTCATAATATAATAGAGACAGTAGATCTAGCTGGTCTGTCATATTATAATAGAGACAGTAGATCTAGCTGGTCTGTCATAATATAATAGAGAAAGTATATCTACTTGGTCTGTCATAATATAATAGAGACAGTAGATCTAGCTGGTCTGTCATATTATAATAGAGACAGTAGATCTACCTGGTCTGTCATAGTATAATAGAAACAGTAGATCTAGCTGGTCTGTCATAATATAATAGAGACAGTAGATCTAGCTGGTCTGTCATAGTATAATAGAGACAGTAGATCTAGCTGGTCTGTCATAGTACAATAGAGACATAGAGACAGTAGATCTAGCTGGTCTGTCATAATATAATAGGGACAGTAGATCTAGCTGGTCTGTCATAATATAATAGAGACAGTGTATCTACCAGGTCTGTCATAATATAACAGAGACAGTAGATCTAGCTGGTCTGTCATAATATAACAGAGACAGTAGATCTATCTGGTATGTCAAAATATAATAGAGACAGTAGATCTAGCTTGTCTGTCATAATATAATAGAGACAGTAGATCTAGCTGGTCTGTCATATTATAATAGAGACAGTAGATCTAGCTGGTATGTCATAATATAATAGAGACAGTAGATCTAGCTGGTCTGTCAAAATATAATAGAGACAGTAGATCTAGCTGGTCTGTCATAATACAATAGAGACAGTAGATCTACCTGGTCTGTCATATTATAATAGATACAGTAGATCTAGCTGGTATGTCATAATATAATAGAGATAGTAGATCTACCTGGTCTGTCATAGTACAATATAGACAGTAGATCTAGTTGCTCTGTCATAATATGAGACAGTAGATCTAGCTGGTCTGTCATAATATAATAGAGACAGTAGATCTAGCTGATTTGTCATATTATAATAGAGACAGTAGATCTAGCTGGTCTGTCATAATATAATAGAGACAGTGTATCTACCAGGTCTGTCATAATATAACAGAGACAGTAGATCTAGCTGGTCTGTCATAATATAACAGAGACAGTAGATCTACCTGGTATTTCAAAATATAATAGAGACAGTAGATCTAGCTGGTCTGTCATAATATAATAGAGACAGTAGATCTACCTGGTCTGTCATATTATAATAGATACAGTAGATCTAGCTGGTATGTCATAATATAATAGAGATAGTAGATCTACCTGGTCTGTCATAGTACAATATAGACAGTAGATCTAGTTGCTCTGTCATATTATAATAGAGACAGTAGATCTAGCTGGTCTGTCATAATATAATAGAGACAGTGTATCTACCAGGTCTGTCATAATATAACAGAGACAGTAGATCTAGCTGGTCTGTCATAATATAACAGAGACAGTAGATCTACCTGGTATTTCAAAATATAATAGAGACAGTAGACTAGCTGGTCTGTCATAATATAATAGAGACAGTAGATCTAGCTGGTCTGTCATATTATAATAGAGACAGTAGATCTAGCTGGTATGTCATAATATAATAGAGATAGTAGATCTACCTGGTCTGTCAAATTAGAATAGAGACAGTAGATCTAGCTGGTCTGTCATAATATAATAGAGAAAGTATATCTACTTGGTCTGTCATAATATAATAGAGACAGTAGATCTAGCTGGTCTGTCATATTATAATAGAGACAGTAGATCTAGCTGGTCTGTCATAATATAATAGAGAAAGTATATCTACTTGGTCTGTCATAATATAATAGAGACAGTAGATCTAGCTGGTCTGTCATATTATAATAGAGACAGTAGATCTACCTGGTCTGTCATAGTATAATAGAGACAGTAGATCTAGCTGGTCTGTCATAGTACAATAGAGACATAGAGACAGTAGATCTAGCTGGTCTGTCATAATATAATAGGGACAGTAGATCTAGCTGGTCTGTCATAATATAATAGAGACAGTGTATCTACCAGGTCTGTCATAATATAACAGAGACAGTAGATCTAGCTGGTCTGTCATAATATAACAGAGACAGTAGATCTATCTGGTATGTCAAAATATAATAGAGACAGTAGATCTAGCTTGTCTGTCATAATATAATAGAGACAGTAGATCTAGCTGGTCTGTCATATTATATTAGAGACAGTAGATCTAGCTGGTATGTCATAATATAATAGAGACAGTAGATCTAGCTGGTCTGTCAAAATATAATAGAGACAGTAGATCTAGCTGGTCTGTCATAATACAATAGAGACAGTAGATCTACCTGGTCTGTCATATTATAATAGATACAGTAGATCTAGCTGGTATGTCATAATATAATAGAGATAGTAGATCTACCTGGTCTGTCATAGTACAATATAGACAGTAGATCTAGTTGATCTGTCATAATATGAGACAGTAGATCTAGCTGGTCTGTCATAATATAATAGAGACAGTAGATCTAGCTGATTTGTCATATTATAATAGAGACAGTAGATCTAGCTGGTCTGTCATAATATAATAGAGACAGTGTATCTACCAGGTCTGTCATAATATAACAGAGACAGTAGATCTAGCTGGTCTGTCATAATATAACAGAGACAGTAGATCTACCTGGTATTTCAAAATATAATAGAGACAGTAGATCTAGCTGGTCTGTCATAATATAATAGAGACAGTAGATCTAGCTGGTCTGTCATATTATAATAGAGACAGTAGATCTAGCTGGTATGTCATAATATAATAGAGATAGTAGATCTACCTGGTCTGTCAAATTAGAATAGAGACAGTAGATCTAGCTGGTCTGTCATAATATAACAGTGACAGTGTATCTACCAGGTCTGTCATAATATAACAGAGACAGTAGATCTAGCTGGTCTGTCATAATATAACAGAGACAGTAGATCTACCTGGTATGTCAAAATATAATAGAGACAGTAGATCAAGCTGGTCTGTCATAATATAATAGAGACAGTAGATCTAGCTGGTCTGTCATCAAATAATAAACACAGTAGATCTAGCTGGTCTGTCATAATATAATAGAGACAGTAGATCTAGCTGGTCTGTCATATTATAATAGAGACAGTAGATCTAGCTGGTCTGTCATATTATAATAGAGACAGTAGATCTACCTGGTCTGTCATAGTATAATAGAAACAGTAGATCTAGCTGGTTTGTCATAATACAATAGAGACAGTAGATCTAGCTGGTCTGTCGTAATATAATAGAGACAGTAGATCTAGCTGGTCTGTCATAGTATAATAGAGACAGTAGATCTAGCTGGTCTGTCATAGTACAATAGAGACATAGAGACAGTAGATCTAGCTGGTCTGTCATAATATAATAGGGACAGTAGATCTAGCTGGTTTGTCATAATATAATAGAGACAGTGTATCTACCAGGTCTGTCATAATATAATAGAGACAGTAGATCTAGCTGGTCTGTCATAATATAACAGAGACAGTAGATCTACCTGGTATGTCAAAATATAATAGAGACAGTAGATCTAGCTGGTCTGTCATAATATAATAGAGACAGTAGATCTAGCTGGTCTGTCATATTATAATAGAGACAGTAGATCTAGCTGGTATGTCATAATATAATAGAGATAGTAGATCTACCTGGTCTGTCAAATTAGAAAAGAGACAGTAGATCTAGCTGGTCTGTCGTAATATAATAGAGACAGTAGATCTAGCTGGTCTGTCATAGTATAATAGAGACAGTAGATCTAGCTGGTCTGCCATAGTACAATAGAGACATAGAGACAGTAGATCTAGCTGGTCTGTCATAATATAATAGGGACAGTAGATCTAGCTGGTCTGTCATAATATAATAGAGACAGTGTATCTACCAGGTCTGTCATAATATAACAGAGACAGTAGATCTACCTGGTTTGTCAAAATATAATAGAGACAGTAGATCGAGCTGGTCTGTCATAATATAATAGAGACAGTAGATCTAGCTGGTCTGTCATATTATAATAGAGACAGTAGATCTAGCTGGTCTGTCATAATATAATAGAGACAGTAGATCTTGCTGGTCTGTCATATTATAATAGAGACAGTAGATCTAGCTGGTATGTCATAATATTATAGAGATAGTAGATCTACCTGGTCTGTCAAATTAGAAAAGAGACAGTAGATCTAGCTGGTCTGTCGTAATATAATAGAGACAGTAGATCTAGCTGGTCTGTCATAGTATAATAGAGACAGTAGATCTAGCTGGTCTGTCATAGTACAATAGAGACATAGAGACAGTAGATCTAGCTGGTCTGTCATAATATAATAGGGACAGTAGATCTAGCTGGTCTGTCATAATATAATAGAGACAGTAGATCTAGCTGGTCTGTCATAATATAACAGAGACAGTAGATCTACCTGGTTTGTCAAAATATAATAGAGACAGTAGATCGAGCTGGTCTGTCATAATATAATAGAGACAGTAGATCTAGCTGGTCTGTCATATTATAATAGAGACAGTAGATCTAGCTGGTATGTCATAATATAATAGAGATAGTAGATCTACCTGGTCTGTCAAATTAGAAAAGAGACAGTAGATCTAGCTGGTCTGTCATCAAATAATAGACACAGTACATCTCGCTGGTCTGTCATAACATAATAGACAAAGTAAATCAAGCTGGTCTGTCATAATATAATAGAGACAGTAGATCTAGCTGTTCTGTCATAGTATAATAGAAACAGTAGATCTAGCTGGTCTGTCATAATATAATAGAGACAGTAGATCTAGCTGGTGAGAGTGAACGTTACATGGAGATGGGCGCACAGCAGTCCACTGTCAGGTCTCAGGTTCGCCTGAGCACGAGACTCTACACGTCATGGTGGGAGCTCTCTCCACGCTCCTCGGAGCACGAAGTGGAGTGGCAGTTGGATTAGCTGGCGCTACCAGGCCTCAGGCTCGCCTGAGTGCGGGACGGCGCACGCAAATGTGTTGTCCCCTCTAAGTTCAGGGACTCGAAGCTGAGACGGCCCATGGGCTCAGCAGGGATGAACACAGCTGAGTGCAGGGCATTCAATTCCTCCAGGCCAACGCGAGGAGGTAAGAGAGGGGACCTCTAGAAGGACCTCTTCAGCCCCTACGAGCAGGACGCCTGGAAGGGAAATCATGTTGGTACCGGTGATAAGTCGCCATCTCTGGCGGGTTAGTGCGGTGAGGTAAGGAAGGAGCCCTCTAGTAGGGTTTCTTCAAACCCTACCCGTGCGACACCCGACAGAGGTGGCCTTTTTACTTGAATTTTGGGCGATAAAAAACCCTGGGTTGGCTGATGCGGGTGGGTTGAGTGAAGGCTCGCATGGCAACATGCTCGAGCCCGCAGTCCCCTCTGGTATGAAGTCAGCACTAGGGGGAACAAAGGACCCTGCAAATCAGTGCAGGGCCTAAGAAATTGGGAGCCTAATGGCGGGTAACCAACTTGAGAGGAAGGAAAAACCCAGACGAATGGGTGGGGAGGTCCGAGACATGGGGGACGGCTGATGAAGCGTATTGTGGTATCAGTCTGATCACAGGAAGCTGTGATGAAACATAAGATTTGCGTCCCCCGCTTGCTCGAACAGCTCCAAACCGCGTGGTTTGAATTTAACGCTGCCCACCAAGGGTGAACATTAAACAGGGATGACCTGTGTCTTGCGGCCACGTACTACCAGGGCTCAGGTTCGCCTGAGTCGAGACTCTACACGTCATGGTGGGAGCTCTCTCCACGCTCCTAAAAAGCATGAAGTGGAATGGCATGTGACTGGTCATTAGCGGGCACTATCAGGCCTCAGGCTTGCCTGAGAGCGGGACCTCACACATTATATGTGTGTTTGTCCCCCCTACGTTCGAAGACCCGAGGTGGTGATCTCATAGGCCCCGCGGTGATAGGGCATTGCAAGGAGGCTCGTGCCCGACACGGGGTGGGCATGAGATTCAGGATCAATACGGTGTCACCAGTAGTACTCTCTGAAACTGGGAGGCGGGGCATGGTCATTGTGATTGAAAACTCCACGACCAGGAATTCACCGTAGACCAGCCTACAGACAGCCCGGGATCCCACTGGATTTCGCCTTAAAGAGTAATCAATGAGGCGAGTCCACCTTCTCTTTCGCACTCCCATCACCTTCAGGGTGACTGTGGCCCCCTCACGCGAGTGAGGAATATCGAAACAAGGGAAGGAAGGTGGTGGTCGCTGAAGCTCGTCTGAGAGGGCTGACGGGAAGGAAATGATACAATGGAAGCAGCTTTCTTCCGTTGTTTCAAGTCAAGTCCGGCCGATGGTTTCACTAGTGATTGCGTATACAGCATGGGCTTAAGTCTCCTGCAAGTAGTGCGTAGCACGTGATGATAGCCGGGTGTAAAAGCCCTCTGTAAAGTCCTCAGGGAATCCTGCCCTGGGGCTACTGATGCGCAGTAGGTAATCGCAGAAAAGGCTCATTCGGCCGCCCGCGTGACTCGACTGGGCGTCCACTGCGGATGTCTGACCGCAGCATGCTGACCCTTGCCAGTCGCGCCTTTCCGGCCGTGTTTTCTCACGAAAGTGAGGGAATTCGATGAAGCGAGGGGATAAACGGCGGCAGTAAATATGACCCTCTCAAGGTAGCCAAATGCCTCATCATCTAATTAGTGACGCGCATGAATGGATGAACGAGATTCCCACTGTCCCTACCTACTATCTAGCGAAACCACAGCCAAGGGAACGGGCTTGGCGGAATCAGCGGGGAAAGAAGACCCTGTTGAGGACTACTCTGACATCTCCGGAGGTGAAAATACACCTCCCGAGGCGGCATGTCGTCTCCGATGGCGACGCGCCGGCGCCCTGTCGAGGCGGGACCGCGGGGGGCCGTTTAAAGATATTTTTTGAACATTTCAAGATGACAGATGTTTTCCGTTCGGTTTAATTAAGCGCCCGTGAGTTTAAATTTTTATCATTTTTGCATTTTTGACAAAATGAGCCCTCCCGGAAAGTGCTAAAAAAGCGATCGAGGTAAGTGATCTGCCTAAACTATTTAAAAACACTTTTTCAACATTTCAAGATAGCAGTTAGTTCAGTTTGATCTTAATAAAGACAGCTGCAACTTTATTTTATTAATTTTAACTTTTTTTTTTTTTGACCAAAAAAATATTCTAAGTCCAAACACACTTTTTTTTGCACTATGTTTGAAGGCTGTCGACCTCAGCTCAGGAGATGATTCCCACTCTCAAGTTGTAGTTCCAAAAGTGTCCATAAAGCACTCAGGACGGGCCCCCATGGAAAGAGGGCTGTAGTATGATACTCCCATAGTGGGCATTAATATCAGAATGACCGAAAAGTGCATT
>NW_026287648.1:0-1091 GCF_023373465.1 Oncorhynchus keta | reverse complement strand
TGACAGTAGATGGTAGACCAGGGTAATATAATGACAGTAGATGGTAGACCAGGGTAATATAATGACAGTAGAGGGTAGACCAGGGTAATTTAATGACAGTAGAAAGTAGACCAGGGTAATATAATGACAGTAGAAGGTAGACCAGGGTAATATAATGACAGTAGATGGTAGACCAGGGTGATATAATGACAGCAGAGAGTGCAGACCACAGGGTCTAATGACAGTAGATGGCAGACCATAATATAAAGACAGTAGACGTTAGACCAGGGTAATTTAGAGTGACCAGGTAATATAATGACAGTAGATGGCAGACCAGGGAATATAATGACAGTAGGACCAGTGTAATATAATGACAGTAGAGACCAGGGTGATATAATGACAGTAGATGGTAGACCAGGGTAATATAATGACAGTGAATGGTAGACCAGGGTAATATAATGACAGTAGATGGTAGACCAGGTAATATAATGACAGTAGAAAGTAGACCAGGTAATATAATGACAGTAGATGGTAGACCAGGGTAATATAATGACAGTAGATGGTAGACCAGGGTAATATAATGACAGTAGATGGTAGACCAGGGTAATATAATGACAGTAGATGGTAGACCAGGGTAATATAAATGACAGTAGAAAGTAGACCAGGGTAATATAATTGACAGTAGATGGTAGACCAGGGTAATTTAATGACAGTAGAAAGTAGACTAGGTAATATAATGACAGTAGAAAGTAGACCAGGGTAATATAATGACAGTAGATGGTAGACCAGGGTAATATAATGACAGTAGATGGTAGACCAGGTAATATAATGACAGTAGATGGTAGACCAGGTAATATAATGACAGTAGATGGTAGACCAGGTAATATAATGACAGTAGATGGTAGACTAGGTAATATAATGACAGTAGAAAGTAGACCAGGGTAATATATTGACAGTAGATGGTAGACCAGGGAATATAATGACAGTAGATGGTAGACCAGGTAATATAATGACAGTAGATGGTAGACCAGGTAATATAATGACAGTAGAAAGTAGACCAGGCAATAATGACAGTAGATGAAAGTAGACCAGGGTAATATAAATGACAGTAG
>NW_026287647.1:12500-14286 GCF_023373465.1 Oncorhynchus keta | reverse complement strand
ATTCCACTGGAATTATCAAATGTGTCTCCACTTTTGTACATTTGGATGATCTCTCTCTCTCTCTCATCCTTTTTTCAGACCCCCTCTCTCTCTCAGCCTTTCTCAGACCCCTCTCTCTTTCTCTCATCCTTTCTCAGACCCCTCTCTCTCTCTCTCATCCTTTCGCAGACCCCTCTCTCTTTCTCAGACCCCTCTCTCTCTCTCATCCTTTCGCAGACCCCTCTCTCTTTCTCATCCTTTCTCAGACCCCTCTCTCTCTCTCATCCTTTCTCAGACCCCTCTCTCTCTCTAATCCTTTCTCAGACCCCTCTCTCTCTCTCATCCTTTCTCAGACCCCTCTCTCTCTCTCATCCTTTCTCAGACCCCTCTCTCTCTCTCATCCTTTCTCAGACCCCTCTCTCTCTCTCATCCTTTCTCAGACCCCTCTCTCTTTCTCTCTCCCTCCCCCGTCTCTCCCTCTCCATCACTCTCTCTCCCCCTCTCTCTCTAGCACACTACAGTCTCTCTCTCATCTTTTCTCAGACCCCTCTCTCTCTCTCTCCCTCCCCGCATCTCTCCCTCTCCATCCCTCTCTCTCCCCCTCTCTCTCTAGCACACTACAGTCTCTCTCTCTTCCTCTCCTCTCCCCTACCCAATCTATCTCTTCCTCCCTCTTCCTGTCTCTCTCTCTCTGTCTCTACCCCCTCTCTCTATCTTTCTTTTGACCCCCAATCTGTCTGTCTCTCTTTCTCCCTTCTCTCCCCCCTCTCCATCTTCCTCATTCCCACCTCTCTCTCTCCCCTCTCTATCTTCCTCATTCCCCACCTCTCTCCCTCCCTCTCCCTCCCTCTCCCTCCTTCCCTCTCCCTCCCTCCCTCCCCCTCCCTCGCCTCTTCATCATTCTGATCATGTCTGTCTCCCCTCCAGAATGGTTTGGATTCAGAACACACACATGTTCAGCGAGACTCTCATTTTACTGATAACAGCCATAAATCCAACACATTGTTCCCCTGGAAACCGCTTTACCCCTCCCTCCCTCCCTAGCACTCCCACCCCTAAAACATATGCACAGCAATAAACTAACATGCTAATCTAATTATCGGAAGAGTGGCAGGGTGGTGAGGGGGAGGAATAGAGGAAGCGAGTGGGATGATGGAGAGGGGAGGAGAAGAAGAAGAAGGGGAGAGGAGATGAGAGAGGAGGAGAAGAGAGGGGGAGGAGAGGAGGGAGAGGAAGAGAGGAGAAGAGGAGAGGAGGAGGAGAGGAGGGGAGGAAGAGAGGAGGAAGAGATGAGGGGAGGAAGAGAGGAGATGTGAGGGAGGAAATTATCTTGCAAATGAATGTAACACTAATGTCACTATTGATCAGGCGAGATGACACACAAAGTGCACTTTACTATCAATGTATTTTGTACATGATGGTGGTGGTGATGATGGTGGTGATGATGGTGGTGGTGGTGATGGTGATGGTGATGGTGGTGGTGGTGATGGTGGTGATGGTGATGGTGGTGATGATGATGGTGGTGATGATGGTGATGGTGGTGGTGGTGGTGGTGATGGTGGTGGTGGTGATGGTGGTGGTGGTGGTGGTGGTGGTGATGATGATGGTGGTGATGATGGTGGTGGTGGTGGTGGTGATGGTGGTGGTGGTGGTGATGATGGTGGTGATGGTGATGGTGGGGGTGGTGGTGGTGATGGTGATGGTGGTGATGATGGTGGTGATGGTGATGGTGGTGATGGTGATGGTGGTGATTGTGATGATGATGGTGGTGGTGGTGGTGGTGATGGTGGTGATGGTGGTGGTGGTG
>NW_026287647.1:0-7500 GCF_023373465.1 Oncorhynchus keta | reverse complement strand
TTCAGTCACTCTGCTGGCAGTAGAATGCTTCAGTCACCCTGCTGGCAGTAGAATGCTTCAGTCACTCTGCTGCAGTAGAATGCTTCAGTCACTCTGCTGGCAGTAGAATGCATCAGTCACCTTGCTGGCAGTAGAATGCTTCAGTCACTCTGCTGGCAGTAGAATGCTTCAGTCACTCTGCTGCAGTAGAATGCTTCAGTCACTCTGCTGGCAGTAGAATGCTTCAGTCACTCTGCTGGCAGTAGAATGCTTCAGTCACCCTGCTGGCAGTAGAATGCTTCAGTCACCTTGCTGGCAGTAGAATGCTTCAGTCACTCTGCTGGCACTAGAATGCTTCAGTCACTCTGCTGGCAGCAGAATGCTTCAGTCACACTGCTGGCACTAGAATGCTTCAGTCACCCTGCTGGCAGTAGAATGCTTCAGTCACTCTACTGGCAGTAGAATGCTTCAGTCACCCTGCTGGCAGTACTGTGTGTGTGTGTGTGTGTGTGTGTGTGTGTGTGTGTGTGTGTGTGTGTGTGTGTGTGTGTGTGTGTGTGTGTGTGTGTGTGTGTGTGTGTGTGTGTGTGTGTGTGTGTGTGTGTGTGTGTGTGTGTGTGTGTGTGTGTGTGTGTGTGTGTATATTGTAGTGATATATAGTGATTATTGTGACATGGTTAGAGTTAGCAGCACTAATGATTCCCCTCAAGCTGGCTGCTGTTGTTAGCATACTGCATATTACAACAAGGTGGAAGAGCTTAGATTTAATAAGTGTTTACAGAAAGCATTTTCCTGTGTTGCTCCTTCAACCCGAATGGGGGGAATTAACATTTAGATGTACAGGGCGATGAGTGAGAGAGTCAGACCTCAGGACGTAGGACATGCAGTTCCTGGTCAACCTCAGGACGTAGGACATAAAGTTCCTGGTCAACCTCAGGACGTAGGACGTTCCTGGTCAACCTCAGGACATGACGTTCCTGGTCAACCTCAGGACATGACGTTCCTGGTCAACCTCAGGACGTTGGATGTGCAGTTCCTGGTCAACCTCAGGACGTAGGACATGCAGTTCCTGGTCAACCTCAGGACGTAGGACATGCAGTTCCTGGTCAACCTCAGGACATAGGACATGCAGTTCCTGGTCAACCTCTGGACGTAGGACATGCAGTTCCTGGTCAACCTCTGGACGTTGGACATGCAGTTCCTGGTCAACCTCAGGACATAGGACATGCAGTTCCTGGTCAACCTCTGGACGTAGGACATGCAGTTCCTGGTCAACCTCAGGACATAGGACATGAAGTTCCTGGTCAACCTCAGGACATAAAGTTCCTGGTCAACCTCAGGACATGAAGTTCCTGGTCAACCTCAGGACATAAAGTTCCTGGTCAACCTCAGGATGTGAAGTTCCTGATCAACCTCAGGACGTAGGACGTGAAGTTCCTGGTCAACCTCAGGATGTGAAGTTCCTGATCAACCTCAGGACGTAGGACATAAAGTTGCTGGTCAACCTCAGGATGTGAAGTTCCTGGTCAACCTCAGGACATGAAGTTCCTGGTCAACCTCAGGACGTAGGCTGTTCCTGGTCAACCTCAGGACATGAAGTTCCTGGTCAACCTCAGGACGTGAAGTTCCTGGTCAACCTCAGGACATAAAGTTCCTGGTCAACCTCAGGACGTTGGACGTGCAGTTCCTGGTCAACCTCAGGACGTAGGACATGCAGTTCCTGGTCAACCTCAGGACGTAGGACATGCAGTTCCTGGTCAACCTCAGGACATAGGACATGCAGTTCCTGGTCAACCTCTGGACGTAGGACATGCAGTTCCTGGTCAACCTCAGGACGTAGGACATGCAGTTCCTAGTCAACCTCTGGACGTAGGACGTGAAGTTCCTGGTCAACCTCAGGACATAAAGTTCCTGGTCAACCTCAGGACATGAAGTTCCTGGTCAACCTCAGGACGTGAAGTTCCTGGTCAACCTCAGGACGTAGGACGTGAAGTTCCTGGTCAACCTCAGGACATAAAGTTCCTGGTCAACCTCAGGACATGAAGTTCCTGGTCAACCTCAGGACATGAAGTTCCTGGTCAACCTCAGGACGAGGACGTTCCTGGTCAACCTCAGGACGTGAAGTTCCTGGTCAACCTCAGGACGTGAAGTTCCTGGTCAACCTCAGGACATGAAGTTCCTGGTCAACCTCAGGACGTGAAGTTCCTGGTCAACCTCAGGACGTGAAGTTCCTGGTCAACCTCAGGACGTGAAGTTCCTGGTCAATCTCAGGACGTCGGACGGTTGCAATGCTACTCTAATCAGTCATATTATATAATATATATATATATTTACCTTTATTTAACTAGGCAAGTAAGTAAAGAACAAATTCTTATTTTCAATGACGGCCTAGGAACAGTGGGTTAACTGGCAGAATGACAGATTTGTACCTTGTCAGCTCGGGGGTTTGAACTTGCAACCTTTCTAGTCCAAAGCTCTAACCACTAGGCTACGCTGCCGCCCCAATGTCATGTCTTTCACAATTTGGTCAGCTACCCCCGAATGTAGTCAGCGTTTGTTGTTGTCATGTCATGCCTACGTTGGTTTATCTGGCCAATTTAAAAACGTTATTAAAGTACTTGGTATTATATGTTCCTAAATGTTCAATATCCGTAACTGCATAGATTAAGCAGGCCAGAGGCAACCAATCACAGAGGAGTGACCTCATGTCTGCTCCTATAAATATGGACATATGATATTGTGTTTTAGCCCCTCAGCGATGATTTGTTCATGTTTGATAAAGATGTTCTGGCATTTTCAGGAAACACTTCCTCGTTGCTCTGGAGTTGATTTCCATCAACAGTTAAACAGACGTACAAACAGACAGGTACAGACTGACAGACAGGTACAGGCAGACAGACAGGTACAGACTGACAGACAGGTACAGACAGACAGACAGACAGGTACAGTACAGACAGACATGTACAGTAAAGACAGACAGACAGGTACAGTACAGACAGACAGACAGGTACAGTACAGACAGACAGACAGGTACAGTACAGACAGACAGGTACAGCACAGACAGACAGACAGACAGACAGACAGACAGACAGACAGACAGACAGGTACAGTACAGTACAGACAGACAGACAGACATGTACAGTACAGACAGACAGACAGACAGGTACAGTACAGACAGACAGGTACAGTAAAGACAGACAAACAGACAGACAGACAGACAGACAGACAGACAGACAGACAGACAGACAGACAGACAGACAGACAGACATGTACAGTACAGACAGACAGACAGACAGACAGACAGACAGACAGGTACAGTACAGACAGACAGGTACAGTACAGACAGACAGGTACAGTACAGACAGACAGGTACAGTTCAGACAGACATGTACAGTACAGACAGGTACAGTACAGACAGACAGACAGGTACAGTACAGACAGACATGTACAGTACAGACAGACAGACAGACAGGTACAGTACAGACAGGTACAGTACAGTACAGTACAGTACAGACAGGTACAGACAGACAGACAGACAGACAGACAGACAGACAGACAGACAGACAGGTACAGTACAGACAGACAGACAGACAGACAGACAGGTACAGACAGACAGACAGACAGACAGACAGGTACAGTACAGACAGACAGACAGACAGACAGACAGACAGACAGACAGGTACAGTACAGACAGACATGTACAGTACAGACATGTACAGACAGACAGACAGGTACAGTACAGACAGGTACAGTACAGTACAGTACAGACAGACAGACAGACAGACAGACAGACAGACAGACAGACAAGGTACAGTACAGTACAGACAGGCACAGTACAGTACAGACAGACAGGCACAGTACAGTACAGACAGACAGGTACAGTACAGACAGACATGTACAGTACAGACAGACACAGTACAGACAGGTACAGTACAGACAGACAGGTACAGTACAGACAGACATGTACAGTACAGACAGACAGACAGACAGACAGACAGACAGACAGGTACAGTACAGACGGACAGACAGGTACAGTACAGGCAGACAGACAGGTACCGTACAGGTACAGTCTCTTTCTCTCCTCCTCCCCTCCCTCTTCCCCCTCGGTTAACAGTTAGTCAGGTTAGACAGGTACAGTCTCTTTCTCTCCTCCTCCCCTCCCTCTTCCCCCTCGGTTAACAGACAGGTTAGACATGTACAGTCTCTTTCTCTCCTCCCCCCTCCTCTTCCCCCTCGGTTAACAGTTAGACAGGTACAGTCTCTTTCTCTCCTCCTCCCCTCCCTCTTCCCCCTCGGTTAACAGTTAGACAGGTTAGACAGGTACAGTCTCTTTCTCTCCTCCCCCTCCCTCTTCCCCTCGGTTAACAGTTAGTCAGGTTAGACATGTACAGTCTCTTTCTCTCCTCCTCCCTCCCTCTTCCCCCTCGGTTAACAGTTAGACAGGTACAGTCTCTTTCTCTCTCCTCCTCCCTCCCTCTTCCCCCTCGATTAACAGACAGGTTAGACAGGTACAGTCTCTTTCTCTCCTCCTCCCCTCCCTCTTCCCCTCGGTTAACAGTTAGACAGGTTAGACAGGTACAGTCTCTTTCTCTCCTCCTCCCCTCCCTCTTCCCCCTCGGTTAACAGTTAGACAGGTACAGTCTCTTTCTCTCCTCCTCCCCTCCCTCTTCCCCCTCGGTTAACAGTTAGACAGGTTAGACAGGTACAGTCTCTTTCTCTCCTCCTCCCCTCCCTCTTCCCCCTCGGTTAACAGACAGGTTAGACAGGTACAGTCTCTTTCTCTCCTCCTCCCCTCCCTCTTCCCCCTCGGTTAACAGTTAGTCAGGTTAGACAGGTACAGTCTCTTTCTCTCCTCCTCCCCTCCCTCTCCCCCCTCGGTTAACAGACAGGTTAGTCAGGTACAGTCTCTTTCTCTCCTCCTCCCCTCCCTCTTCCCCCTCGGTTAACAGTTAGTCAGGTTAGACAGGTACAGTCTCTTTCTCTCCTCCTCCCCTCCCTCTTCCCCCTCGGTTAACAGACAGGTTAGACAGGTACAGTCTCTTTCTCTCCTCCTCCCCTCCCTCTTCCCCTCGGTTAACAGACAGGTTAGTCAGGTACAGTCTCTTTCTCTCCTCCTCCCCTCCCTCTTCCCCCTCGGTTAACAGACAGGTTAGTCAGGTACAGTCTCTTTCTCTCCTCCTCCCCTCCCTCTTCCCCCTCGGTTAACAGTTAGTCAGGTTAGACAGGTACAGTCTCTTTCTCTCCTCCTCCCCTCCCTCTCCCCCCTCGGTTAACAGACAGGTTAGTCAGGTACAGTCTCTTTCTCTCCTCCTCCCCTCCCTCTTCCCCCTCGGTTAACAGTTAGTCAGGTTAGACAGGTACAGTCTCTTTCTCTCCTCCTCCCCTCCCTCTTCCCCCTCGGTTAACAGACAGGTTAGACAGGTACAGTCTCTTTCTCTCCTCCTCCCCTCCCTCTTCCCCCTCGGTTAACAGTTAGACAGGTTAGTCAGGTACAGTCTCTTTCTCTCCTCCTCCCCTCCCTCTTCCCCCTCGGTTAACAGACAGGTTAGTCAGGTACAGTCTCTTTCTCTCCTCCTCCCCTCCCTCTTCCCCCTCGGTTAACAGTTAGTCAGGTTAGACAGGTACAGTCTCTTTCTCTCCTCCTCCCCTCCCTCTTCCCCCTCGATTAACAGTTAGTCAGGTTAGACAGGTACAGTCTCTTTCTCTCCTCCTCCCCTCCCTCTTCCCCCTCGGTTAACAGTTAGTCAGGTTAGACAGGTACAGTCTCTTTCTCTCCTCCTCCCCTCCCTCTTCCCCCTCGATTAACAGACAGGTTAGACAGGTACAGTCTCTTTCTCTCCTCCTCCCCTCCCTCTTCCCCCTCGGTTAACAGACAGGTTAGACAGGTACAGTCGCTTTCTCTCCTCCTCCCCTCCCTCTTCCCCCTCGGTTAACAGACAGGTTAGACAGGTACAGTCGCTTTCTCTCCTCCTCCCCTCCCTCTTCCCCCTCGATTAACAGACAGGTTAGACAGGTACAGTCGCTTTCTCTCCTCCTCCCCTCCCTCTTCCCCCTCGGTTAACAGACAGGTTAGACAGGTACAGTCTCTTTCTCTCCTCCTCCCCTCCCTCTTCCCCCTCGGTTAACAGTTAGACAGGTTAGTCAGGTACAGTCTCTTTCTCTCCTCCTCCCCTCCCTCTTCCCCCTCGGTTAACAGACAGGTTAGTCAGGTACAGTCTCTTTCTCTCCTCCTCCCCTCCCTCTTCCCCCTCGGTTAACAGTTAGTCAGGTTAGACAGGTACAGTCTCTTTCTCTCCTCCTCCCCTCCCTCTTCCCCCTCGATTAACAGTTAGTCAGGTTAGACAGGTACAGTCTCTTTCTCTCCTCCTCCCCTCCCTCTTCCCCCTCGGTTAACAGTTAGTCAGGTTAGACAGGTACAGTCTCTTTCTCTCCTCCTCCCCTCCCTCTTCCCCTCGATTAACAGACAGGTTAGACAGGTACAGTCTCTTTCTCTCCTCCTCCCCTCCCTCTTCCCCTCGGTTAACAGACAGGTTAGACAGGTACAGTCGCTTTCTCTCCTCCTCCCCTCCCTCTTCCCCCTCGGTTAACAGACAGGTTAGACAGGTACAGTCGCTTTCTCTCCTCCTCCCCTCCCTCTTCCCCCTCGATTAACAGACAGGTTAGACAGGTACAGTCGCTTTCTCTCCTCCTCCCCTCCCTCTTCCCCCTCGATTAACAGACAGGTTAGACAGGTACAGTCTCTTTCTCTCCTCCTCCCCTCCCTCTTCCCCCTCGGTTCACCTCAAACCAATTTTCTCGATTGAATGTTGATTTACATTTATTTCTCTCCGTTTGCCGTCCCGTTGTTCCAGAGCTCTCCCTGTGATGAGAGGGGGGGAGAGAGAGAGAGACAGGGGAGGGAGGGAGGGAGAGAGGGGAGAGAGAGACAGGTGGGGAGGGAGGGAGAGAGAGAGAGAAAGAGAGGGGGAGAGAGAGAGATGGGGAGAGGGAGAGAGAGAGGGGGAGGGAGGGAGGGAGTGAGGGAGAGAGAGATAGGGGTGAGAGAGACAGGGGGAGGGAGGGAGAGGGGAGATGGGGAGAGAGAGAGGGGAGAGGGGGAGGGGGGAGCGACTACCATCATTCTAATATTTGAGCTGTCATTCTGAGCAGTGGCCCTGTACCACAGAGCGAGAGAGAGAGATGGAGATAGAGAGGGGAGGGAGGCAGGGAGGGAGGGGAGGGGAGGGAGGGAGGAGGGAGGGAGGGAGGGAGGCAGGGAGGGAGGGAGGGGGAGGGAGGCAGGGAGGGAGGGAGAGAATGAGGCTGGGTTATGAGGGAGGGAGCAATATAGTGACAGACAGGGGTCACTTCTCTGTGTGTGTGTGTGTGTGTGTGTGTGTGTGTGTGTGTGTGTGTGTGTGTGTGTGTGTGTGTGTGTGTGTGTAATCCCACCATTGTCACTGATGATGAGAGGAGAAGTTTATGATTCAGAAACACAGCGTCTTACACACACAAGTGGAGATGAATGCACACACACGTACG
>NW_026287646.1:0-31677 GCF_023373465.1 Oncorhynchus keta | reverse complement strand
CTACAGCTGTTTATTTACTGTAGTGGTAGAGACCTACAGCTGTTTATTTACTGTAGTGGTAGAGACCTACAGCTGTTTATTTACTGTAGTGGTAGGGACCTACAGCTGTTTATTTACTGTAGTGGTAGAGACCTACAGCTGTTTATTTACTGTAGTGGTAGAGACCTACAGCTGTTTATTTACTGTAGTGGTAGAGACCTACAGCTGTTTATTTACTGTAGTGGTAGAGACCTACAGCTGTTTATTTACTGTAGTGGTAGAGACCTACAGCTGTTTATTTACTGTAGTGGTAGAGACCTACAGCTGTTTATTTACTGTAGTGGTAGAGACCTACAGCTGTTTATTTACTGTAGTGGTAGAGACCTACAGCTGTTTATTTACTGTAGTGGTAGAGACCTACAGCTGTTTATTTACTGTAGTGGTAGGGACCTACAGCTGTTTATTTACTGTAGTGGTAGAGACCTACAGCTGTTTATTTACTGTAGTGGTAGAGACCTACAGCTGTTTATTTACTGTAGTGGTAGAGACCTACAGCTGTTTATTTACTGTAGTGGTAGAGACCTACAGCTGTTTATTTACTGTAGTGGTAGAGACCTACAGCTGTTTATTTACTGTAGTGGTAGGGACCTACAGCTGTTTATTTACTGTAGTGGTAGAGACCTACAGCTGTTTATTTACTGTAGTGGTAGAGACCTACAGCTGTTTATTTACTGTAGTGGTAGAGACCTACAGCTGTTTATTTACTGTAGTGGTAGAGACCTACAGCTGTTTATTTACTGTAGTGGTAGAGACCTACAGCTGTTTATTTACTGTAGTGGTAGAGACCTACAGCTGTTTATTTACTGTAGTGGTAGAGACCTACAGCTGTTTATTTACTGTAGTGGTAGGGACCTACAGCTGTTTATTTACTGTAGTGGTAGGGAGCTACAGCTGTTTATTGGTCTGCTTAGTTCTAACAACGTACCATCTGGCCAAAAAGGTAAAAAGGCCTTTAGATTAGATGTGTACTATCGTACTGTATCTCTGCACCACCTAAAGTATTAATTAGGGTGAGTCTGGAAGTGTTCGAATTCATTACCAGAAAGCTCCAGACATCTGGGTGTAGATTGTATAGGGAAAGGGTAGGGAGGGGGGCTGGAAGTGTTTGAATTCATTACCAGAAAGCTCCAGACATCTGGGTGTAGATTGTATAGGGAAAGGGTAGTGGGGGGTTGGAAGTGTTTGAATTCATTACCAGAAAGCTCCAGACATCTGGGTGTAGATTGTATAGGGAAAGGGTAGGGAGGGGGGTTGGAAGTGTTTGAATTCATTACCAGAAAGCTCCAGACATCTGGGTGTAGATTGTATAGGGAAAGGGTAGTGGGGGGTTGGAAGTGTTTGAATTCATTACCAGAAAGCTCCAGACATCTGGGTGTAGATTGTATAGGGAAAGGGTAGGGAGAGGGGTGGAAGTGTTTGAATTCATTACCAGAAAGCTCCAGACATCTGGGTGCAGATTGTATAGGGAAAGGGTAGTGGGGGTTGGAAGTGTTTGAATTCATTACCAGAAAGCTCCAGACATCTGGGTGCAGATTGTATAGGGAAAGGGTAGGGAGGGGGGTGGAAGTGTTTGAATTCATTACCAGAAAGCTCCAGACATCTGGGTGTAGATTGTATAGGGAAAGGGTAGGGAGGGGGGTGGAAGTGTTTGAATTCATTACCAGAAAGCTCCAGACATCTGGGTGTAGATTGTATAGGGAAAGGGTAGGGAGGGGGGTGGAAGTGTTTGAATTCATTACCAGAAAGCTCCAGACATCTGGGTGCAGATTGTATAGGAAAGGGTAGGGGGGTTGGAAGTGTTTGAATTCATTACCAGAAAGCTCCAGACATCTGGGTGTAGATTGTATAGGGAAAGGGTAGTGAGGGGGTTGGAAGTGTTTGAATTCATTACCAGAAAGCTCCAGACATCTGGGTGTAGATTGTATAGGGAAAGGGTAGGGAGGGGGGTGGAAGTGTTTGAATTCATTACCAGAAAGCTCCAGACATCTGGGTGCAGATTGTATAGGGAAAGGGTAGGGGGTTGGAAGTGTTTGAATTCATTACCAGAAAGCTCCAGACATCTGGGTGTAGATTGTATAGGGAAAGGGTAGTGGGGGGTTGGAAGTGTTTGAATTCATTACCAGAAAGCTCCAGACATCTGGGTGCAGATTGTATAGGGAAAGGGTAGGGGGGTTGGAAGTGTTTGAAGTCATTACCAGAAAGCTCCAGACATCTGGGTGTAGATTGTATAGGGAAAGGGTAGGGAGGGGGGTGGAAGTGTTTGAATTCATTACCAGAAAGCTCCAGACATCTGGGTGTAGATTGTATAGGGAAAGGGTAGGGAGGGGGTGGAAGTGTTTGAATTCATTACCAGAAAGCTCCAGACATCTGGGTGCAGATTGTATAGGGAAAGGGTAGGGGGGTTGGAAGTGTTTGAATTCATTACCAGAAAGCTCCAGACATCTGGGTGCAGATTGTATAGGGAAAGGGTAGGAGGGGGGTTGGAAGTGTTTGAATTCATTACCAGAAAGCTCCAGACATCTGGGTGTAGATTGTATAGGAAAGGGTAGTGGGGGGGTTGGAAGTGTTTGAATTCATTACCAGAAAGCTCCAGACATCTGGGTGCAGATTGTATAGGGAAAGGGTAGGGGGGTTGGAAGTGTTTGAATTCATTACCAGAAAGCTCCAGACATCTGGGTGTAGATTGGAAAGGGAAAGGGTAGTGGGGGGTGGAAGTGTTTGAATTCATTACCAGAAAGCTCCAGACATCTGGGTGTAGATTGTATAGGGAAAGGGTAGGGAGGGGGGTGGAAGTGTTTGAATTCATTACCAGAAAGCTCCAGACATCTGGGTGTAGATTGTATAGGGAAAGGGTAGGGAGGGGGGTGGAAGTGTTTGAATTCATTACCAGAAAGCTCCAGACATCTGGGTGTAGATTGTATAGGGAAAGGGTAGGGAGGGGGGGTGGAAGTGTTTGAATTCATTACCAGAAAGCTCCAGACATCTGGGTGTAGATTGTATAGGGAAAGGGTAGGGAGGGGGTGGAAGTGTTTGAATTCATTACCAGAAAGCTCAGACATCTGGGTGTAGATTGTAAAGGAAAGGGTAATGAGAGTGGAAGTGTTGGAATTCGTACCAGAAAGCTCAGACATCTGGGTGTAGATTGTATAGGAAGAGAATTAGGGAGGAGGGGGTCGTGTTTGGTCATTACCAAGCTCAGACATCTGAGTGTAGATTGTATAGAAAGAGGTAGTGGGGAGTTGGAAGTGTTTGAATTCATTACCAGAAAGCTCCAGGCATCTGGGTGCAGATTGTATAGGGAAAGGTAGTGGGGGTTGGAAGTGTTTGAATTCATTACCAGAAAGCTCCAGACATCTGGGTGCAGATTGTATAGGGAAAGGAGTAGGGGGTTAGAAGTGTTTGAATTCATTACCAGAAAACTCCAGACATCTGGGTGTAGATTGTATAGGGAAAGGGTAGGGGGGGTGGAAGTGTTTGAATTCATTACCAGAAAGCTCCAGACATCTGGTGTAGATTAAAGGGAAAGGGTAGGGGGGGTGGAAGTGTTTGAATTCATTACCAGAAAGCTCCAGACATCTGGGTGTAGGTTGTATAGGGAAAGGGTAGGGGGGTGGAAGTGTTTGAATTCATTACCAGAAAGCTCCAGACATCTGGGTGTAGATTGTATAGGAAGGGTAGGGAGGGGTGGAAGTGTTTGAATTCATTACCAGAAAAGCTCCAGACATCTGGGTGTAGATTGTATAGGGAAAGGGTAGGGAGGGGGGTGGAAGTGTTTGAATTCATTACCAGAAAGCTCCAGACATCTGGGTGTAGATTGTATAGGGAAAGGGTAGTGGGGGTGGAAGTGTTTGAATTCATTACCTGGGTGTGTAGAAAGCTCCAGACATCTGGGTGTAGATTGTATAGGGAAAGGGTAGGGGGGTGGAAGTGTTTGAATTCATTACCAGAAAGCTCCAGACATCTGGGTGTAGATTGTATAGGGAAAGGGTAGGGGGGGTGGAAGTGTTTGAATTCATTACCAGAAAGCTCCAGACATCTGGGTGCAGATTGTATAGGGAAAGGGTAGGGGTGGAAGTGTTTGAATTCATTACCAGAAAGCTCCAGACATCTGGGTGTAGATTGTATAGGGAAAGGGTAGGGAGGGGGGTGGAAGTGTTTGAATTCATTACCAGAAAGCTCCAGACATCTGGGTGTAGATTGTATAGGGAAAGGGTAGGGAGGGGGGTGGAAGTGTTTGAATCCATTACCAGAAAGCTCCAGACATCTGGGTGTAGATTGTATAGGGAAAGGGTAGGGAGGGGGGGGTGGAAGTGTTTGAATTCATTACCAGAAAGCTCCAGACATCTGGGTGCAGATTGTATAGGGAAAAGGGTAGGGGGGGCTGGAAGTGTTTGAATTCATTACCAGAAAGCTCCAGACATCTGGGTGTAGATTGTATAGGAAAGGGTAGTGGGGGGGTGGAAGTGTTTGAATTCATTACCAGAAAGCTCCAGACATCTGGGTGTAGATTGTATAGGGAAAGGGTAGGGAGGGGTGGAAGTGTTTGAATCCATTACCAGAAAGCTCCAGACATCTGGGTGTAGATTGTATAGGGAAAGGGTAGGGAGGGGGGTGGAAGTGTTTGAATTCATTACCAGAAAGCTCCAGACATCTGGGTGTAGATTGTATAGGGAAAGGGTAGGGAGGGGGGTGGAAGTGTTTGAATTCATTACCAGAAAGCTCCAGACATCTGGGTGTAGATTGTATAGGGAAAGGGTAGGGAGGGGGGTGGAAGTGTTTGAATCCATTACCAGAAAGCTCCAGACATCTGGGTGTAGATTGTATAGGAAAAAGGGTAGGGAGGGGGGTGGAAGTGTTTGAATTCATTACCAGAAAGCTCCAGACATCTGGGTGCAGATTGTATAGGGAAAAGGGTAGTGGGGGGGTGGAAGTGTTTGAATCATTACCAGAAAGCTCCAGACATCTGGGTGTAGATTGTATAGGGAAAGGGTAGTGGGGGGTGGGTGGAAGTGTTTGAATTCATTACCAGAAAGCTCCAGACATCTGGGTGCAGATTGTATAGGGAAAAGGGTAGGGAGGGGGTTGGAAGTGTTTGAATTCATTACCAGAAAGCTCCAGACATCTGGGTGTAGATTGTATAGGGAAAGGGTAGGGGGGTGGAAGTGTTTGAATTCATTACCAGAAAGCTCCAGACATCTGGGTGCAGATTGTATAGGGAAAGGGTAGGGGGGGTGGAAGTGTTTGAATTCATTACCAGAAAGCTCAGACATCTGGGTGCAGATTGTATAGGGAAAGGGTAGGGGGGGTGGAAGTGTTTGAATTCATTACCAGAAAGCTCCAGACATCTGGGTGCAGATTGTATAGGGAAAGGGTAGGGAGGGGGTGGAAGTGTTTGAATTCATTACCAGAAAGCTCCAGACATCTGGGTGTAGATTGTATAGGGAAAGGGTAGGGAGGGGGGTGGAAGTGTTTGAATCCATTACCAGAAAGCTCCAGACATCTGGGTGTAGATTGTATAGGGAAAGGGTAGGGGGGGGGTGGAAGTGTTTGAATTCATTACCAGAAAGCTCCAGACATCTGGGTGCAGATTGTATAGGGAAAGGGTAGGGGGGTTGGAAGTGTTTGAATTCATTACCAGAAAGCTCCAGACATCTGGGTGTAGATTGTATAGGGAAAGGGTAGTGGGGGTTGGAAGTGTTTGAATTCATTACCAGAAAGCTCCAAACATCTGGGTGTAGATTGTATAGGAAAGGGTAGTGGGGGTTGGAAGTGTTTGAATTCATTACCAGAAAGCTCCAGACATCTGGGTGCAGATTGTATAGGGAAAGGGTAGGGGGGGGGTTGGAAGTGTTTGAATTCATTACCAGAAAGCTCCAGACATCTGGGTGCAGATTGTATAGGGAAAGGGTAGGGGGGGTGGAAGTGTTTGAATTCATTACCAGAAAGCTCCAGACATCTGGGTGCAGATTGTATAGGGAAAGGGTAGGGGGTGGAAGTGTTTGAATTCATTACCAGAAAGCTCCAGACATCTGGGTGCAGATTGTATAGGGAAAGGGTAGGGAGGGGGTTGGAAGTGTTTGAATTCATTACCAGAAAGCTCCAGACATCTGGGTGTAGATTGTATAGGGAAAGGGTAGTGGGGGGTTGAAGTGTTTGAAGCATTACCCAGAAAATTGCTCCAGACATCTGGGTGTAGATTGTATAGGGAAAGGGCTCCAGGGGGGAAGTGTTTGAATTCATTACCAGAAAGCTCCAGACATCTGGGTGTAGATTGTATCCCAAGGGTAGTGGGGGGGAGCTGAAGTGTTTGAATTCATTACCAGAAAGCTCCAGACATCTGGGTGTAGATTGACTCTAGGAAAGGGTAGGGGGGGTTGAATGTGATTGTATTTTCTCTGAGCGATTATGTTCACGCCGCAGTGTAGAGAAGATTGAATTGAATTGGCTCTAACCCAGGACATACACACGGTAAATTTTTTTAAAAAAAACATCCCAGTGGGTAAGACCTCGCCATGGACTATAGCGTCCTGCCCAGGGGGAATATTTCTACATCCAAGCTGCTTCATGTTACAGAATCAGGAAATACTGTAGACTCCTGCCCTTCACTCCCAAGGTGTTGGTTTTGGGGAGAGCTCCAAACGAATTGAATGGTAACATTGTTTGTGTTTATTTTGGCTCTGTATGATACAAATGACTCTGAGGTTAAAGTGCAGAATCAGGTTGAATTAGAAGGTATTTTCATCCATATTGGGTGAAACGTTTAGAAACTACACCATTTAAAAAAAAAAAAAACATAGTCCCCCCCCATTTTAAAAGTTTTTGGGAGAAATTCAATGGTAAAAATGTATTATTTGGTCCCAATATTTCTATCATGCAATGATTTCATCAAGTGTGTGACGCAACAAACTCGTTTGGATGTATTTGCAGTTTGTTTTGGTTGTGTTTCAGATTATTTTACGCCCAATAAGAATGAATGGTAAATAATGTACTGTTGTGTTTCAGATTATTTTACGCCCAATAAGAATGAATGGTAAATAATGTACTGTTGTGTTTCAGATTATTTTACGCCCAATAAGAATGAATGGTAAATAATGTACTGTTGTGTTTCAGATTATTTTACGCCCAATAAGAATGAATGGTAAATAATGTACTGTTGTGTTTCAGATTATTTTACGCCCAATAAGAATGAATGGTAAATAATGTACTGTTGTGTTTCAGATTATTTTACGCCCAATAAGAATGAATGGTAAATAATGTACTGTTGTGTTTCAGATTATTTTACGCCCAATAAGAATGAATGGTAAATAATGTACTGTTGTGTTTCAGATTATTTTACGCCCAATAAGAATGAATGGTAAATAATGTACTGTTGTGTTTCAGATTATTTTACGCCCAATAAGAATGAATGGTAAATAATGTACTGTTGTGTTTCAGATTATTTGGTGCCCAATAGATAGTATTGAGTATTGTGTCATTTTGGAGTGACTTTTATTTTAAATGAGAATAAAATATAAAATATATATAAATATAAAATATAAATACCCACCTTTATTTAACCTTTATATAACTAGTCAATTAAGTTAAGAACAAATTCTTATTTACAATGGCAGCCTACCAAAAGGCCTTATGCGGGGATGGAGGCTGGGATTAAAATAAAAATAAATAAAAATATAGGACAAAACACACATCGCAACAAGAGAGGCAACACAAAACTACAAGAAGAGAGACCTAAGACGACAACATAGCAACGCAGCATCACATGACAACACAGCATAGTAGCAAAACAACATGACAACAACATGGTAGCAACACGACGTGGCAGCAGTACAACATGGTAGCAGCACAAAACAGGGTACAAACATTGTTGTGTACAGACAACAGCACAAAGGGCAAGAAGATAGAGAGAGACAACAATACATCAATCATCAAAGCAGCCACAACAGTCAGTAAGAGTGTCCATGATTGAGTCTTTGAATGAAGAGAAAATAAGAGTAATTGTGAGGGGTTAGCATGTCTTAGCATGTCATGGACTGACCAGGTGAATCCAGGTGAAAGCTATAATGCCTTATTGTTAAATTCACTTCAATCAGAGTAGATGAAGTGGAGGAGACAGGTTGAAGAAGGATTTTTATGCCTTGAGGCAATTGAGACATGAATTGTGTATGTGTGCCATTCAGAGGGTGAACGGGCAAGACAAAAGATTTAAGTGCTTTTGAACAGGGTATGGTAGTAGGTGCCAGGAGCACCGGTTTGTGACGAGAACTGCAACGCAGCTGGATTTGTCACACTCTACAGTTTCCTGTGTGTATCAAGAATGGTCCACCACCCAAAGGACATCCAGCCAACTTAATGCAACTGTGGGAAGCATTGAAGTCAACATGGGCCAGCATCCCCGTGGAAGGCTTTCGAACCCTAGTCCACAATCCCCACGATGAAAATACCCTCAAATTAAAGTTGACAGTTTACAGTTAAACCTCATAATCATTGTATTATGTCAAATCCAAAGTGCTGGAGTACAGAGCCAAAACAACAACATGGGTCCTAATATATATGGAGTTCACTGAATGTATTAACTGCTGAAGTGCATACTCACTGAAGCAGTGCCTGTGTATAGAGGCTCTACCGCCGATTTCTCTCTGAAGTAAATATCTTTTGTTGAGTTGTGAACCACTTTAGTATCGGCAATATTTCACACATGACATTGAGGCTCTGGTCGCCATGGACAAGCCAAGGTTCTAAAATACTGTAATTATTACATTTTCAGAACACTGTTTGACAATCTTGGCTAGTCCGTGGTGGCCACAGCCGGAGTTATTATTTATTTGAACATTATTTAACCATTATTTAACTAGGCAAGTCAGATTGGTGCATGTGACAAAGCATCAGTCTATCCATTTGCTCTGAACAAATTATCATTACGAGGGTGCTTGTATTTGTCCTATTACGCTAATGTTGTCTCTTGCATATCCCAACTCCCGTTGAGACACCCACAGGGTAACAGCCAGGGTTGCCGTTATCTAGCACCCCTGGAGCAATTAGGGTCAAGTAAATTGCTCAAGGGTACATCGACAGATATTTCAGATACTGGCCCAACACTCTATCCTCGATAGAGGACCTGCCCCCCGGTTCTGATGGAGTCTTCAGAATAGGTTATACTACAAATCAAATCAAATCTAATCTAATTTTATTGGTCACATACACATGGTTAACAGTTATTGCTAGTGATTGCTAGTGTAGCGAAATGCTTGTGGTTCTAGTTCCGACAGCGCAGTAATATCTAACAAGCAATATCTAACATTCCAGAAAGAATACCTAATACACACAAATCTAAGAAAAGGAATGGAATAAGAATATATACAGATATGGACGAGCGATGTCAGTGACCACAAGATGCAATAGACGGTATAGAATACAGTAAGTTCATATGAGATGAGTAATGCAAAATATGTAAACATTATTAAAGTGGCATTATTAAAGTGCCTAGAGTTCCATTTATTAAAGTGGCCAATGATTTCTATGTGCTAGTGATGGCTGTTTAATAGTCTGATGGCCTTGAGATGCTGTTTTTCAGTCTCTCGGTCCCAGCTTCGATGCACCTGTACTGACCTTGCTTTCTGGATGGTAACGGGGTGAACAGGCAGTGGCTCGGGTGGTAGTTGTGCTTGCTGATCTTTTTGCCCTTCCTGTGACATTGGGTGCTGTAGGTGTCCTGGAGGGCAGGTAGTTTGCCCCTGGTAATGCGTTGTGCAGACCACACCACCCTCTGGAGATCCCTGTATTTGTGGGCGGTGTAGTTGCCGTACCAGGCGGTGATACAGCCCGACAGGATGCTCTCAATTTTGCATCTGTAAACGTTTGTGAGGGTTTTAGGTGACAAGCCACATTTCTTTAGCCTCCTGCAGTTGAAGAGGCAAAGTTGCTTCATATTTACCACACTCTCTGTGTGGGTGGACCATTTCAGTTTGTCAGTGATACGTACGTAGAGGAACTTAAAACTTTCCACCTTCTCCGCTGCTGTCCCATCAATGTGGATAGGGGGGTGCTCCCCGCATCAGTGGTACTGCATTATCCTCAAAGCGTGTGAAGAAGGTGTTTAGTTTGTTTGGAAGCAAGACTTCGCTGTCCGTGGCTGGTTTTCCTCTTTTAGTCTGTGACTATCTGTAGTCCCTGCCACATACACTATGTCTTGTGTCTGAGCAGTTGAATTGCAACTTCACTTTGTCTCTGTACTGACATTTTGCAGAGGGGAGAGAGCCATGTTTCCGTGAAACAGAGTATGTTACAATCCCGGATGTCTCTCTGGAAAGCAACCCTTGCCCTGATTTTGTCAACTTTGTTATCTAGGGACTAGACATTAGCACGTAATATACTCTGAATAATATACGCTTCGTTCTGGGTCGGCCTTTGGAATCAGTTCAAATACCCTTGGTGGTGCGGAAAAAGGATCCGCTTTGGGAAAGTCGTATTCCTGGTCATTGTGCCGGTAAATTGACGCCACTCTGATGTCCAATAGTTCTTCCCGGCTATATATAATAACACTTAAGATTTTCTGGGCTAACAATGTAAGAAATAATAGATAAAAAAACGAAATACTGCAAAGTGTCCTAAGGACTAGAAGCGAGGCAGCCCTCTTTGTCGGCGCCATTTTGTCGCTTTGTCATTACACACTTCCATTTACATTTACATTTACATTTAAGTCATTTAGCAGACTTACAGTGACGCAGAAGCCATGTTAAGTGTCTGCCAGCTGTTCATCACTGTTTAATGAACGTTTAATGAACGTACCTAACCCCCTCCCTCAACTTTATCTGTTTTTTAGTTCTCTGTTGTTTCTTGCTTTTGTTTATTTTTTAATTGCTTTAAATATAGTGTGATTTGTATGTGTATTTTGTTTCTTGGCAGTGCGGCACAGGTAAAGTGCTGAGTCACATGTCTTTAACCTGGGTGTTGCAAGAACAGCACCCCCACTCCTCCCCTCTACCCTTGCAACCACAGTTCCTTTTGGTGCAGCCCTCCCAGTAGCATGAGCTCATTTGTATATAGAATTCAAGGCCACCAATGCCCACTTCTGTTCCAACCTGGCTCTAGACTCTAACTCATAAATACATGCAGTGAGTGCAGTTACAGAAAGTGCCAACTCCACACAACGGTCGGTGAGTCATGTCCCAAATGGCACCCTATTCCCTATCTAGTGCACCCTATTCCCTATCTAGTGCACCCTATTCACTTTCTAGAGCACTACTTTTGGCATTGAATGGTTCAGGACTATGACATGGGAAACAAATAACTGTTCTTACACATTTTGATCAAATTATAGTAAATGAGATGGAATACATAATAAAACTAATGTAAAACTTGAATCAAACCTGACTCCACACAATGTGGAAGGCATGCTGTTTTACCTTGCCCCGCAAACTGCTGGAATTCAGTTTGGATTGAATATGACCATTTGGTGTGTGTGGTTCGAGTGAATCTGTATTGTTATTGTTTGCAAACACTTACAAAACACTTCCTGTAGTTTATTATGGAACCCCATTCATTTGTGCCAAAGCAGCATCAACTCTTCCTGGGGTTTATTATGGATCACCTTTAGCAGTGGTGGAAAAAGTATTGAATTGTCATGCTTGAGGAAAAGTAAAAATACTTTAATAAATGACATACCCAAATCTAACTGCCTGTACCTCAGGCCCTGAAGTGAGGATATGCACATTTTGGTACCATTTGAAAGGAAACACTTTGAAGTTCTTTAAGGAATACCTAGGATAGGATAAAGTAATCCTTCTCACCCCCCCTTAAAAGATTTAGATGCACTATTGTAAAGTGGCTGTTCCACTGGATGTCATAAGGTGAATGCACCAATTTGTAAGTCGCTCTGGATAAGAGCGTCTGCTAAATGACTTAAATGTAAATGTAAGTTTGTGGAAATGTGAATTGAATGTAGGAGAATACAATAGATATGGACGAAGGAATACAAAGAAAAAACAAACCGGTTCCAGTTCTAGCCATCACTCTGGTCGTAATTCCGATGGTGTCCACAAGATGGCAGCAGTGTATGTGCAAAGTTTCAGACGGATAACCCGAAGTATGAGCGTTTTCCATGACATTTAGTGTGAAGTCACCCAGGTACATGTGGGCAAATCATGAAGGAGACCTTTGCATTCACATTACAGTTTTCAACAAGAATATTGCCAAATCTGTGTACTTGGACTTTGATTTAGCTTTCCCAGTATTAGTTGCCATATTATAAGTTCAACACAAGTTTTCATAACTTCATAACTGAATATTCTTATAATTTTGGTCCAAAAGGAAAAGTCATGCTGTTGCAAAAGGTTAGCACCTACATTTTGCAACAGACACAGATAATCCCATAAAGCTCAGGTCATTGGCTTTGTTTGACCCCGATTGGTGCTTATTTGACAAAGATACAGTCGATCAAATGAAGATCTGCCGCGTCATCGGCGTGCCATGAAGTCATCGCTCTTTGACCAAATATGGTCTCCTACAGGATATACTAAACCCCAAATGATATAGTGAGGTCTGGTTACATTCTAGGATCTCTGAGGAATTACATACGAACATGATTTGACCGGATGAAACAACATTTAGCGTTAGATTTACACAGATTCCTTTCTTTGCAAATTGAGCGAGTGGGAATAGAAAATCGATCGTGCATGCTATATGGACCTTTTTAGGATATGAAAAAGGATTTGATCTAACAAATCTTCATGTCATCTCTGGGACCCTTTGGATGATAAATCAGAGCAAGATTTCAGAATGTAAGTACACATTTTCCCTTCAGAGGTGATTTTATCAAACCTATCGCAGTGAAAAGGTTCTCTTGTTAGGAGCTCTCCACAAACAATAACATGGCATTTTTTTCACAGTAATAGCTACTGTAAATTGGACAGTGCAGTTATATTAACAATAATTTAAGCTTTCAGCCGAAATAAGACACTTATATGTACCGACACTTGTTGTTTCTCTAAAATCTGCGATCTTGACACAAGGCACTGCATGATTTACAACTGTCCCGTTGATGGGACCCCTATCCCTAATATATAGAAAATAAATCACTCAGTAAAAATACCACCTGAGTAAAAGTCTAAAAAGTATTTGGATATAAGTATACTTAAGTATCGAAAGTAAATATAATTGATAAAATATATTTAAGTGTCAAAAGTAAAAGTATAATAATAAACAACATATAGGAATTTGAAATTATTATTTATTTATGGATAGCCAGTGGCACACTCCAACACTCAGGTGCCATTTACAAATAACGTGTTTGTGTTTAGTGAGTCCGCCAGATCAGAGGCAGTATCAAATCAAATGTATTTATATAGCCCTTCTTACATCAGCTGATATCTCACAGTGCTGTACAGAAACCCAGCCTGAGACGGTGTTTTAATAAAGTAAAAAGGAAAGTTCTTCAGGCAAAAATATAAATCCACAACGTCAAAAGTAATTCCAAGAGATAAAGGTCATAAAGTCAAAAGGTAAATCCACAAGGTGGTCGGTACAGCAGGAAAAAAAACTCAAAAGATAATAAAAAATAAATAAACGAGAACAAAAACAGAGTACCACAAGATAGTCCAACTGGAGCAACACATGTTCACAGCATCACTGGGTGCTAACATTCAAACACAGAGCAAAGAACTCAGGAAAACTAAGGGTTTAAATACATTCAAGGGAAACGAGGCACAGGTGCAAATAATAACTGGAAACAAGGGAAAACAAAAGGGTCAAAAAGCACAATGAGGGCATCTAGTGGCCAAAACCGGAACAATCCTGGCCAAATCCTGACACCTGTAGGATGTTGATTGTTGTTATGAAGGCAGAGTATTGCTTTATTATGGACAGAATTCTCCCCATTTTAGCTACTGTTGCATTATGTTTTGACCACGACAATCCAGGGTTTAGTTTCCTCAACTTGATCAATTTCCACATGATTTAATACAATATTTAGTTGATTTAGTTTTAGCTGTAGCCAGTGTCAGGTCATTAGTAAAGACTGAAAAAAAGTGAAGGGGTCTGGACAGCTGCCCTGGGGAATGCCTGACTCTATCTGGATTTTGTTGGAGAAGCTTCCATTAAAGAAGTCACAATAACACGTTTGCCCAGCAGCAGATTATGATCCATAATGTCAAAAAACTGCACTGAAGTCTAACAAAACAGCTCCCAATTTCTCTCATCCAATCATCAGTCATTTGTGTGTTCCTATCTGAATGTAATTTGACTTGACTTTCCTAAATCCTCACCATTCCGGAAGATATGATTAATCTGGTATCCCTTTTTTAAATGGTGACATAATAGCTTGGAGCTATTTTACTGGTGCCATGTTGTCCATCACGACAAATTAAGAAACATAACATTAACAAAATCAGCATTCGGCAACAAATGATTTTAGAATTACTCAGTATGCTTCAGGGAATAGAGATAGGACTCTTTAGTTTGTAAATCTCCCTATATTTCATTGCAGTATTATCCAACATCTAATGAGCCCATTACATCTAAAATACTCAGCTCTGAAATATGTTCATGCAGTCACTGGGGGTCGAGACTCATAAAGCCCTGGCTTTAAATTGAAATGCAATTATGGGTGGGTTTTTCTCCTCAAACTTAATATAAAGTGGAATTCTGGGTACGAGAGTTTCTCTCCCAAAAGCTAATTTGAAATAGAACTCTGGGTAAGAGAGTTTCTCTCCCCAAAGCTAATTTGAAATGGAATTCTGTGTAAGAGAATTTCACTCCCCAAATTTAATTTGACATAGAATTCTGGGTAAGATAGTTTCTGTCCCCAAAGCTAATTGGCACTCTGCTTCATCACACTGTAATTGTACACCCTCAGAATCACCAATGATGAAGGAGCCTGGAGAAATACTGAGCTTGTGTCCCAAACGGTACCCTACTCCCTGTATAGTGCACTACATTTTTACTATGACCAATAGGGCTCTGGTCAAATGATACCCTACGCCCTGTATAGTGCACTACATTTTGACTATGACCGAAAGGGCTCTGGTCAAATGGTACCCTACGCCCTGTATAGTGCACTACATTTTTACTATGACCGAAAGGGCTCTGGTCAAAAGTAGTGTGCTGTCAAATCAAATTTTATGAGTCACAATATGCTTACTAATGAGCCCCTAACAAACATTGCAGTTTAGAAAAGTAACAAGTAATTAAAGAGCAGTGACAAAATAACAGTAGCAAGACTATTTACAGGGGGGTACCGGTACAGATTCAATGCGCGGGTGCTCCGGTTAGATGAGATATGTACATGTAGGTAGAGTTATTAAAGTGACTATGCATAGATGATAACAACAGAGAGTAGCAGCAGTGTAAAGGGGGGTGGCATTTTGGCAATGCAAATAGTCTGGGTGGCCATTTGAATAGGACTCTTATGGCTTGGGGTAGATGGCTTGAGGTAGAAGCTGCGTAGCAGCCTCTTGGACCTAGACTTGGCGCTCCGGTACCGCTTGCCATGTGGTAACAGAGACAAAAGTCTATGACTAGGGTGGCCGGAGTCTTTGACAATTTTTAGGGCCTTCCTCTGACACCACCTGGTATAGAGGTCCTGGATGGCAGGTAGCTTGGCCCCAGTGATGTACTGGGCCCAACGCACTACCCTCTGTAGTGCCTTGCAGCTGGAGGCCGAGCAGTTGCCATACCACTCAAATCAATCAATTAAATGTATTTTTTAAGTCCTTTTTACATCAGCCGATGTCACAAAGTTCTATACAGAAACTCCCTAGAAAGACAGGAACCTAGGAAGAAACCTAGAGAGGAACCAGGCTATGAGGGGTGGCCCGTCCTCTTCTGGCTGTGCCGGGTGGAGATTATAACAGAACATGGCCGAGATGTTCAAACGTTCATAGATGGCCAGCAAGGTCAAATAATAATAATAATAATCACAGTGGTTGTAGAGGGTGCAACAGGTCAGCACCTCAGGAGAAAATGTCAGTTGGCTTTTCATAGCTGATCATTCAGAGTTAGAGACAGCAGGTGCGGTAGTGACAGCCCTTCCACATCCGACGAGCATCAGAGCCGGTGTAGTATGATTCGATCTTAGTCCTGTATTGAGTCTTTGCCTGTTTGATGGTTCATTGGAGGGCACCGTGGGATTTCTTATAAGCTTCCGGTTATAGTCCCGCTCCTTGAAAGCTGCAGCTCTAGCCTTTAGCTCAGTGTGGATGCTGCCTGTAATCCATGGCCTCTGGTCAGGGTATGTACGTATGGTCACTGTGGAGACGACGTCATAGATGCACTTATTGATGAAGCCAATGACTGATGTGGTGTGCTCCTCAATGCCATCGTAGGAATCCCGGAACATATTCCAATATGTGCTAGCGAATCAGTCCTGAAGCTTAGCATCTGCTTCCTCTGATCACTTTTTAATTGATCTAGTCATTGGTGCTTCCTGCTTACATTTTTGCTTGTAAGCAGGAATCAGGAGGATAGAATTATGGTCAGATTTGCCAAATGGAGTGCGATGGAGAGCATTGTACGTGTCTCTGTGTGTGGAGTATAGGTGGTCCAGAATTATTTTTCCTCTGGTTGCACATTTAACATGCTGATAGAAATTTGGTAATATAGATTTAAGTTTCCCTGCATTAAAGTGGCTACTTGGAGTTTCACCTTTGGGTGAGCCTTTTCTTGCTTGCTTATGGTGGAATACAACTAATTCAATGCTGGATAAGTGCCAGCCTCTGACTGTGGTGGTATGCATACAGCTACAAAGAATACAGATGAAAACTCTCTCGGTAGGTAGTGTGGTCTACAGCTTATCATGACATACTCTACCTCAGGCGAGCAATAGCTCCAGGCTTCCTTAGATATCTTGCACCGGCTGTAGTTTACAAAAATACATAGTCCGCCGCCCCTTGTCTCACCAGACGACGGTGTTCTATCCTGCCGGTGCAGCGTGTAACCAGCCAGCTGTAAGGTTGATGATGTCGTCAGTCGGCCACAACTCCGTGAAGCATAAGATGTTACAGTTTTTAATGTCCTGCTGGTAGTTTAATCTTCTGCGTAACTCATTGATTTTATTCTCCACAGATTGCACGTTTGCTAGCAGAATGGAGGGAAGAGGGGATTTATTCCATCGCCTATGAATTCTCTGTTTGTTATTGCATGACAAAGACCAAAGCCGGCGGGAGTACAGTTGACGACAGTAGTCTCTCTCTATCACACAGCTGTTTCTGTTTCAGTTGTGTTTCAAACAATATATTGAATTGATGATCATTAGCACCTGTTTGGTTTAATTGTTTAATCATACACCTAACTATACGCCTACAAAACCCCTGACGATGCTCTTTTGAACACAAACAATGGTCACACAAAATATGGATTTGATGTAGATTTTGCTTCTGTTCACTCACTTTGCATTTTGTGAATTGATAAAAATAATCTATTAACATATCTATTTTTGAAAGCGTTCTTATTTTACAATTTTTTTTAACACTTGCCTAAAACTATTTCACGCTACTGTACATACGGTATATATGTTGGAAAATGTCAACAATGGACTAACAACAAATTCCAAAAGATAATTTTGGGGGTGGAGTTTTTCTTTAAGACGGTCTGAGACTATACAGGATTAACGCAAAAGTATGTGGACACCCCTTCAAGTTGGTGAATTTGGTTCAGCCACACCCATTTCAGACATGTGTAAAATTGAGCACAAAGCCAGCTCGCTACATGTCTCATCAAAAGACTCCACATCGGCTGGATTATTACATGACCTATAAAAATCAGCCAGGTGTGTCTGGGGGTGATTACGGCCATCTATTGTATTTCATGAACATGTGTACATGTCTAGAAAATAGTGACCCATCCACTTAGCTGGATGTATCTGGGGGTGTGGTTATAGCATTATATTTCTACTATGTATTTAACCGCTTCATTGTACCATTTACTCCTTCTGTATCATGTGACAAATCAACTTAGATTGTATTTGATATAGCGCGTGTTTACCACATGGCCTCACATGTGAATCCTTAAAGAGATGGGTGGGGCTAAGGTTTAAGAGGGTGTGAACGATGCTGAATGGGCGGGGCTAAGGCTTAAGAGGGTGTGAACGATGCTGAATGGGTGTAGACAAAGAAGAGCTCTTCAGTAGGTGTACCAAAACATTCATGAACCATTTTATCAAAAGTGGGGTTAGAAGTTTATCAACTTTCAAAGCAGAATTATTTTCACATTGTTCCTCAACTGTAGATCTACCATGTTTTTTTTGCTCTGAGTTTCTACTTTTATCCAATGTAAAAAAAACACAATTTCAAATGTTGCTACATAAAACGGAATCTAGGCCGTTGGTCACATTTGTCATATCTTTAATCTGAGCCTAGAGGAAAGTCTTAGTCCTCAGGCCTGGAGGGAAGCCAAAGTCATCCCGCTACCTAAGAGTGGTAAAGCGGCCTTTACTGGTTCTAACAGCAGATCTATCAGCCTGCTGTCAGCTCTTGGCAAACTGTTGAAAAGATTTCTGTTTGATCAACTACAATGCTCTTTCTCTGTTTACAAATTAACAACCAACTTTTAGCGTGTTTATAGAGAAGGGCAGTCAACATTTACTGCACTGACATAAATGACTGAAGATTGGTTGAAATTAATTCATAATAAGAAGATTGTGGGAGCTGTACTGTTCGATTTCAGTGGGGCCTTTGATATTTTTTACAATAACCTGTTGTTGAGAAAAATGTATGTGTTGTGGCTTTTCAACTTCTGCCTTATTGTGGATTCAGAGCTATCTATCTAATAGAACTCAAAGGGTTTTGTTCAATGGAAGCTTCTCTATTGTCAAACATGCAACACGTGGTGTACTGCAGGCCATCTCTTTAGGCCCTCTACTCTTTTCTATGTTTACCAATGACCTGGCATTAATGACCTGGCATTAAACAAAGCATGTGTGTCCATGATGATGTATGTTGATGAGTCAACCATATATGCATCAGTAACCACAACTAATGAAGTCACTGAAGCCCTTAAAAAGAGCTGCAGTGGGTGGCCAGTAATAAACTGGTCCTAAACATCTCTAAAACTAAGAGCATTGTACTTAGGTTAGATTACTTGTTAAATGTTACTGTATGGTCGGAACTACAACCACAAGCATTTCCCTTAGGTTTTTCAATCTTTACTAACAAAATTTCACAGGCTTCAAGTAAAGCAAGTGTGTCTATGTACGTGGATGATGCAACATTATACACGTCAGCAACCACAGGGACTGAAATGACTGCAACACTTAACAAAGAGCTGCAGTTAGTTTCAGAATGAGTGGCAAGGAATCATTTAGTCCTAAATATTTAAAAACTTAAAGCATTGTATTTGGGACGAATCATACACTAAATCCTAAACCTCAACTAAACCATACCAGATGGCCTACAGGGAGGAGGTGAGGGCCCTCGGAGTGTGGTGTCAGGAAAATAACCTCACACTCAACGTCAACAAAACAAAGGAGATAATTGTCGACTTCAGGAAACAGCAGAGGAACACCCTCCTATCCACATCGATGGGACAGTATTGGAGAGGGTAGTAAGTTTTAAGTTCCTCGGCGTACACATCACAGACCATCAATCAATCAAATTGTATTTATATAGCCCTTCGTACATCAGCTGATATCTCAAAGTGCTGTACAGAAACCCAGCCTAAAACCCCAAACAGCAAGCAATGCAGGTGTAGAAGCACGGTGGCTAGGAAAAACTCCCTAGAAAGGCCAAAACCTAGGAAGAAACCTAGAGAGGAACCAGGCTATGTGGGGTGGCCAGTCCTCTTCTGGCTGTGCCGGGTGGAGATTATAACAGAGCATGGCCAAGATGTTCAAATGTTCATAAATGACCAGCATGGTCGAATAATAACAAGGCAGAACAGTTGAAACTGGAGCAGCAGCACAGTCAGGTGGACTGGGGACAGCAAGGAGTCATCATGTCAGGTCGTCCTGGGGCACGGTCCTTGGGCTCAGGTCCTCCGAGAGAGAGAAAGAAAGAGAGAATTAGAGAGAGCATATGTGGGGTGGCCAGTCCTCTTCTGGCTGTGCCGGGTGGAGATTATAACAGAGCATGGCCAAGATGTTCAAATGTTCATAAATGACCAGCATGGTCGAATAATAACAAGGCAGAACAGTTGAAACTGGAGCAGCAGCACAGTCAGGTGGACTGGGGACAGCAAGGAGTCATCATGTCAGGTCGTCCTGGGGCACGGTCATGGGCTCAGGTCCTCCGGTGGCCAGTCCTCTTCTGGCTGTGCCTGGAGATTATAACAGAGCATGGCCAAGATGTTCAAATGTTCATAAATGACCAGCATGGTCGAATAATAACAAGGCAGAACAGTTGAAACTGGAGCAGCAGCACAGTCAGGTGGACTGGGGACAGCAAGGAGTCATCATGTCAGGTAGTCCTGGGGCATGGTCCTAGGGCTCAGGTCAGTTGAAACTGGAGCAGCAGCATGGCCAGGTGGACTGGGGACAGCAAGGAGCCATCATGTCAGGTAGTCCTGGGGCATGGTCAAACTGAATTGGTCCACCCACACAGACAGCATCATGAAGAAGGCGCAGCAGTGCCTCTTCAACCTCAGGAGGCTGAAGAAATTCGGCTTGTCACCAAAAGCACTCACAAGCTTCTACAGTATCACCGCCTGGTATGGCAACTGCTCCGCCCACAACCGTAAGGCTCTCCAGAGGGTAGTGAGGTCTGCACAACGCATCACCGGGGCAAACTACCTGTCCTCCAGGACACCTACACCACCCGATGTCACAGAAGGGCCAAAAGATCATCAAGGACAACAACCACTGCCTGTTCACCCCGCTATCATCCAGAAGGCGAGGTCAGTACAGGTGCATCAAAGCTGGGACCGAGAGACTGAAAAACAGCTTCTATCTCAAGGCCATCAGACTGTTAAACAGCCACCACTAACATTGAGTGGCTGCTGCCAACACACTGACTGAACTTCAGCCACTTTAATAATGGGAATTGATGGAAATTGAAGTAAAATATATCACTAGCCACTTTAAACAATGCTACTTAATATAATGTTTACATACCCTACATTACTCATCCCATATGTATACGTATATATGGTACTCTATATCATCTACTGCATCTTTATGTAATACATGTATCACTAGCCACTTTAAACTATGCCACTTTGTTTAAATTCCTAAATTCTAGATATCAACTGAATCTGGTAATGAATAGGGTGGCTGTTGAACAAGTTGAGGAAACTATAAATTATTTATTTTTACCTTAAATTGTAAAAAAAACACACACAGTATATTCAATGTTTGTAAAGATGGGGAGAGGTCTGTCCGTAAGAAAGAGATGCTCTGCTTTTTTGACACAACATTCCGAAAAGCAAGTTCTGCGGGCTCTAGTTTATTCTTATCTCATATGTATATAATGTACTCGATACCATCTACTGCATCTTGCCTATGCCGTTCTGTACCATCACTCATTCAGATCTTTATGTACATATTCTTTATCCCTTTACACTTGTGTGTATAAGGTAGTAGTTTTGGAATTGTTAGTTAGACTACTTGTTGGTTATTACTGCATTGTCGGAACTAGAAGCACAAGCATTTCGCTACACTCGCATTAACATCTGATAACCATGTGTATGTGAAAAATACATTTGATTTGATTTGGTAGAAATCACTCCCTAAATTCTAGATATCAACTGAATCTGGCAATGAATAGGGTGGCTGTTAAACAAGTTGAGGAAACTAAATGATTTATTGTTACCTTAAATGGTAAAAAAAACATACACAGTATATTCAATGTTTGTAAAGATGGGGAGAGGTCTGTCCGTAATAAAGAGATGCTCTGCTTTTTTGACACAACATTCCGAAAAGCAAGTTCTGCGGGCTCTAGTTTATTCTTATCTTGATTATTATCCAGTTGTGTGGTCGAGTGCTGCAAGGAAAGATCTAGTTAAGTTGCAGCTGGCCCAGAACAGAGCGGTATTTTCATGCCAGTCTCTCTTGGCTAAGAGTTGAGGAGAAACTGACTGCATCACTTTTTGTCATTAGAAACATGAATGTGTTGAAAATCCCAAATTGTTTGCATTGTCAACTTACACATAGCTCTGACACACACACATACCCCACCAGACATGCCACCAGGGGTCTTTTCACACTTCCCAAATGCAGAACAAATTCAAGAAAGTGTTAAGTATTACACAGAGCCATTATAGCATGTGTTCCATCTCTCATTGCCTCAAATGAACAGCAATACCTCATCGCACAACGCCTCCCCACAATTTAACCTAGATAGATCTATTGAAATGCCGGCTACATGTGACTTTTTTAAATTTAGGTATTTCTGTGCTTGAGTTGTTCTTGTCTATTAATGTTCTGTATTATGTCATGATTCATGTTTTGTGTGGAAGCCCAGGAATAGTAGCTGCTGCTTTAACAACAGCTAATGGGGATCCTAATAAAATACCAATACCATATGCTAACAAGAAGGTTGGTATCCAGGCATAAGTATATAATAAATGGTAAACAAAAGAGTACATTTTTCAGTGAGCATTCACTTAGCTGACTAACCTACAGACCCCTTCTTACACCTTACTTTAATTCAAAGTGTCGTAGATAGTCAATGAGAGAACATAAAAGATCCAAATAAATATTGTAATTGCATACAAATGAACTGACCCCCCCCCATTCAAAACATCAATTATGTTAGAAAAGTTCTGTCAAATATTTGATTAGCATAGTAAGACAAGGGTTCCAATTGCCAATGTTAAATTTAGCCATTTGAAAATCATGCTAATTATCAAGAAATTGACCATTACAAACAGTTCCCTTTCATGTTGGAATACTGTACTGTATAAAGGAGCTAAATGTGCAATAAAAGACATGAGCAAGTTGTCGCAGAAACAAATTCGACTGCCATCAACAATGTTGGGTGATTACAACAACAACCTCTCCCTCAACGTTATCAAGACAACGGAGACGATTGGACTACAGGAAAACGAGGACCGAACACACCCCCATTCTCATCGACGGGGCTGCAGTGGAGTAGATTGAGAGCTTCAAGTTCATTGGTGTCCACATCACCAACAACAAACTAACATGGTCCAAGCACACCGAGACAGTCGTGAAGAGTGCACGACAAAATCTATTCCCTCAGGAGACAGCTGCACCATAGAGAGCATCCTGAATGGTTGCATCACTGCCTAGTATGGCAACTGCTCGGCCTCTGACCGCAAGGCACTACAGATGGTAGTACATCACTCCATACCAGGCGGTGTCAGAAGAAGGCCCTAAATATTGTGAAAGATTCCAGCCACCCTAGTCGTAGAATGTTCTCTCTGCTACCGCACGGCAAGCAGTACAGGAGCACGAGGTCTAGGTCCAAGAGGCTTCTAAACAGCTTCTACCCCCAAGCCATTAGACTCCTGAACATCTAGTCAAATGGCTACCCAGACTACTTGCATTTTTGCCTCCCCTTTTACACCGCTGCTACTCTCTGTTGTTATCATCTATGCATAGTCACTCTAATAACTCTACCTTCATGTACATCACATTGACTCTTTACCGGTACACCCCTATATATGGTCTCGCTATTGTTATTTTTACTGCTGCTCTTTAATTACTCTACCTACATGTACATATTACCTCATCTAACCGGTGCCCCGCTCACTGACTCTGTACTGGGACCCCTGTATATAGTCTCACTATTATTTTACTGCTGCTCTTTATTAATGACATGTTACTTTCATTTCTTATTCTTATCCATATTTTTTTAACTGCATTTTCGGTTAGGGGCTCATAAGTAAGCCTTTCACTGTAAGGTCTACCTGAATACCTGTTGTATTTGGCCCATGTGACTAAAATAATTTGATTTGTTTTGAATAGTACAAAACATGAGATGTAATTTCTTTTTTTTTTAACCAAAAAACCAAAGAAGAATTTGTTCTTAAATGACTTCTTAAATTAACGTTAAATTAAAATTAATTAATTGAACCACTCCTGGTACCATTTTTGTCAAAAGTGTGATCAGTAAATATCAGATTGTTGACAAACTTACTCAAACAGTCCTGTTACCTCAGAGGAGCCAGTCCTAAGCTTGGGGAGAGAAAAGAGGATTAGCCAACATACCACCCCACCCGTCTGTCCTCCACATCAGGCCCTAACAAACATACCACCCCACCCTAACCTCCATATCAGATTTAGACCCATGGCACTAGATCCCCAATGAACTTGTCCTGAACAGACTTCATGGCTCATTGGTGAAATGGCTTAAGTCCTGTAAGCTCATTGGGTGGAGAGGTGGAGCGGTACCCTGTATGCTCATTGGGTGGAAAGGTGGAGAGGTACCTGTATGCTCATTGGCTGGAGAGGTACCTGTATGCTCATTTGTGGAGAGGCGGAGGTGGAGAGGGAGAGGCACCTGTATGCTCATTGGGTGGAGAGGTACCTGTATGCTCATTGGGTGGAACGGTACCTGTATGCTCATTGGGTGGAGAGGTACCTGTATGCTCATTGGGTGGAGAGGTACCTGTATGCTCATTGGGTGGAACGGTACCTGTATGTTCATTGGGTGGAACGGTACCTGTATGCTCATTGGGTGGAGAGGTACCTGTATGCTTGCTGGGTGGAACGGTACCTGTATGTTCATCGGGTGGAGAGGTACCTGTATGCTTGCTGGGTGGAACGGTACCTGTATGCTCATTGGGTGGAGAGGTACCTGTATGCTCATTGGGTGGAGAGGTACCTGTATGCTCATTGGGTGGAGAGGTACCTGTATGCTCATTGGGTGGAACGGTACCTGTATGCTCATTGGGTGGAACGGTACCTGTATGCTCATTGGGTGGAGAGGTACCTGTATGCTCATTGGGTGGAGAGGTACCTGTATGCTCATTGGGTGGAACGGTACCTGTATGTTCATTGGGTGGAACGGTACCTGTATGCTCATTGCGGAACGGGTACCTGTATGCTCATTGGGTGGAACGGTACCTGTATGCTCATTGCGGAACGGTACTCGTAAGCTCATTAGTGGAGAGGTACCTGTATGCTTGCTGGGTGGAACGGTACCTGTATGTTCATTGGGTGGAACGGTACCTGTAAGCTCATTGGGTGGAGAGGTACCTGTATGCTTGCTGGGTGGAACGGTACCTGTATGTTCATCGGGTGGAGAGGTACCTGTATGCTTGCTGGGTGGAACGGTACCTGTATGTTCATTGGGTGGAGAGGTACCTGGTACCTGTATGCTTGCTGGGTGGAACGGTACCTGTATGTTCATTGGGTGGAGAGGTACCTGGTACCTGTATGCTTGCTGGGTGGAGAGGTGGAAAGCAGTGGAGGCTGCTGTGGGTAGAACAGCTCATAATAATGATATAATGAGGTAGACATGGTTTCACGTTTGATACCATTCCATTGACTCCATTCAGCCATTATTATGAACCGTCCTCCTCAGAAGCCTCCACTGGTGGACAACAACTTTGATATGTCTGTACCTGAGGTTCCCATCAGGAAATACCTTCATAAGTGAGACGTGTGTGTGTGTGTGTGTTTGCACAAAATATGGGTTTGTTTACGTCTGCATTGCTTGCTGTTTGGGGTTTTAGTCTGGGTTTCTGTATAGCACTTGACGTAGAACGGGTTTTATAAATCAATTTGATTGATTGATTACCATCATTTCCACAGCCAGCTAGTCCAGCTGCATTCTAGCGTCAGTTTTTTTTAAACATAAAGATAACAGGCAGGTCAACATGTAAATAATATATAATATATATATACAGAAAGACACAGCGGAAAGAGCCTTCATTTTTCAAAAGGTTAATTATCATGTGGCAACTATTTAATAGAAGGGGTACTGTCTACCGAGACTATAAACAAAGAATGACTGCCCTAAAAAACGTATCGTTTTGAAAATGGCCTATGTGGACTAGACATGAGTCAGAAACATTAATTATTGCATTAAAATTGACTACAATGTGTAAAAACAGAATCATTTAGGTCATATAATATGTCTCGTCCCAAAATGGAGTTAGCAAAATGATAGGAAAGATGGTATGTCACAGAAAGAAGCATACTGTAACAGATTTCCTTGGGTTGGATCTATTTCAATCCTGCAACACTTTTATAAGGCAGATACCCAAGTCATTGTCAATTCAGAGCACAACTGCACCATTTTGCCCATGGTCAATTTGGTTTGACATTTGATATCCTAAGGGTTAGGTTAGGGACCCATTAGTAAATTACACAAATTCAATAACATCAAATTTCAATGACTTTCAAATCTCACACCAACTATACATTTTAGAAATTCATATCGTGTATTGGAACCATGTAGACAGCAAAAGATGCAATGTGAAAATATTGTCCCATTTACATTGCAATTTGACAGTCCCTAATTAGCCCAAGAGCGAGAGGTGGTTAAATCAACATTGCCACAGTCACACGCCAGCCTCTGGAAGCCAAATAGCCTAGGCGATTTCAAGACACGAGACCTGGTTAAACTCAGGTTGCCTAGAAGGGTTAATGACTGTAACTGTGGACTGTTTTGGCAGAGTGAATGTACAAGTTATTGCGAAGACACACACACACACCCCCAAGAGAAACCCATTTTAAACCCCTGATTGGCTAGTATTTATTATAGGAGCTGTAGAAGTTACCTTCTCTTTTCTTTACCACTCACCTTCAGTTTACCTTCTGCTTTAAGAATTTCTTGACATTTTGATGATTCCTTCAAATCTGATACAGGCTGTTGGACTCTCTGTTTGAGCACTATTAGCGCCCCTGGTTCAGCTGTTTGCTTTTCTAACCCTAACCCCTAACCCTAACCCTAACCCTGGCCTAACCTGGCCTGGCCTGGCCTGGCCTAACCCTGGCCTGGCCTGGCCCTGGCCTGGCCTGGCCTGACCTGGCCTGGCCCTGGCCCTGGCCTGGCCTGGCCTGGCCTGGCCCTGGCCTGGCCCTGGCCTGGCCCTGGCCTGGCCTAATGCCTGGCCTATTTTCTGGCCTGGCCTGGCCTGGCCTGGCCTGGCCTGGCCTGGCCTGGCCTGGCCCTGGCCTGGCCTGGCCTATTTCTGGCCTGGCCTGGCCCTGGCCCTATTTCTGGCCCTGGCCTGGCCTGGCCCTGGCCACTGAACCTAACCCTAACCCTAACCCCTAACCCCTAACCCTAACCCCTAACCCTAACCCCTAACCCCTAACCCTAACCCTGAAACAACTCTTGTTTGGCTTCTGTCACGACCGCTGCATTTCTTCATGACCAAACCGATAAAACGAGGACATATCAGAAAGTTCAGCCCCTTCTTTATTCACAAATGTTGAATGTTATTATATATATTATATTATGTTATATATATATATTATTAGCGTATTTGAGCATCTGTCAGACTTGCCTTTGATGACATGCCTCATGTACGAGACTCCATGTTTAATAAGGGACATAAATCATGTGCCTTTTTTCAATTCCTCCATACGCTTGTTTTGGTTCCCCACATGTCAAAAAAATAAGCATTACCTCCCATGGTTACGGCTTCAGCTTTGATAAATCTCATTAGACGCCTTTTTACCCTATTTGCATAATCTTGTCTCATGTTTCACAGGGCCTGCCTGGGCTATCAGAAACCTCACTTCGTTATGGATACGTGGGGGTGGCAAACCCAACAAGTGTTTTTCGCTCGTTTCCCTCGTAACACAAGGCATGCAAATGTTATCGCGCTTCGTAAATACTCCCTAAAACACTTTATATGAGCTCAGATGTAGTTGAGAACATCAAAGTTATCTCTACATGGTTTGCTCCATCTTCAAACAGGGACTGAGCACCACGTTACAAAATACCCCAGTTATTCTGTTATTATAATTAATAGGATCCCCATTAGTGGTTGCAAATGCAGCAGCTCCTCTTCCTACTCTTCCTGGGGTACAAACCAAAACACGAAGCATGACACAATACATAGCATTATAATAGACAAGCACAGCTGAAGGACAGAAATACATACATTTTAAAATAAGATTATAGAAGAAAAAAAGAGGTCCTGTCCTGACAAAAGTCTGAGAAAGCAGAGGCAGTGTACTCTAGGACTACATTCAGTCACATCTATCAAGGACATGCTTGAATGCACACATATCAGTTTACATATACATTATTACAGTTCTTTAGTTGAGACAGGACAGAGCAGTTGTGTTGTGAGGGAATTTATTTTTAATTTGTTAATTTGATTTGTTTTTAAATCTAATGTCGCTGTTTGCTTGGGTTATTTGACATGGATGGGTGTTGGAGGCGTGACTGGCCACGCAGTCATGGGTGAACAGGGACCCAGACGAGGGGGATGGGCATGGACCCTTGTAGGGCCCCAGTGTTGAGGCTCAGCGAAGTGGAGGTGTTGTTTCCTACCTTCACCAACTGGGAGCGGCCCGTCAGGAAGCCCAGTTGCACAGGGCGTGGTTCAGACCCAGAGCCATAGAGGTTACTATGGTGTTGAATGCTGAGCTGTAGTCAATAAACAGCATTCTTACATAGGTATTCCTCTTGTCCAGATGTGATAGGGCAGTGTGCAGTGTGATGGCGATGCATCGTCTGTGGATCTATTGGGGCGGTAAGCAAATTGAAGTGGGTCTAGGGTATCAGTTAAGTTAGAGGTGATATGATCGTTGACTAGTCTCTCAAAGCACTTCACGATGACAGAAGTGAGTGCTAAGGGGCAATAGTCATTTAGTTCAGTTACCTTTGCTTTCTTGGGTACAGTAACAAATGGTGGCCATCTTGAAGCATATGAGGAAAGAAAGACTGGGATAGGGTGAGATTGAATTTTTCTCAGCACCTGACCATGAGAGCTGTCTTGTACAGTACAATGCCTTTGCGTTCGGCAGTTCCTTTTATATGCTCTCAATATTCCCACGTTACATTATGTGGTTGTTTTTCCTGTGGTGGTATAGTCCTTTGATCAAGCCAAATATTGTTACATTTTTTTCTCATCTTTTTAGTACACCGTACACAGAATCTGCTCTAACGTTATGGGGAATATAGAGGTCATAAATAAGTAATGTTGTTATGGATACTGTAGTGAAATTAGGTTGCTGTGGTATAGCGAGTTGTTGTGTGTGTCATGGGCGACATGTTTTGTTAGACATAAATCAGGCTTATTCATGCCTCTCTGGCTGGTAGGATTCTGGGAACAATGGGAGAGAGTCCAAACAAAGAACAGTCATTTCAGTGTCCCTTCATTTAGGCTCTCGATTCTTCCCTTCTTTAGCCTCTGACTGACAGACAAGTCCATATTTAATCCTTTGGGTTCTTTTCCCTCCATTTCCCTCCATCTTGCTTCAGCGAGTTCCCGCAGGAATAAATCCTTCCCTTGTTTTCCAGGCCCAGCCTCCATGTGAAGTAGCTGGACCCAGCCAGTCGAAGTGCTAATATCATTTCTTATTGATTTCTTGTTGACCTCCCATGAAGCAGTCATCATGCTGTAATACACTCCCACACGTCTTCTTAATGAAATCAATAAACCCTGAACAGTTACTCCAACACATCTCGTACACGCTCGCTCGCTCGGCTCGCACACACACACACACACACACACACGCACGCGCACGCGCACACACGCACACTCGCACGCGCACGCACACACACACACACACACACACACACACACACACACACACACACACACACACACACACACACACACACACACACACACACACACACACATCAAGACACTGCAGCTGAGATGAAAGAGTGCATATAAGATCTCCCAGATAACAGTTAATTCAAATCAACTACTTAATTCAAAACATTTCATATTTAGGCCTGACCATGTAACTGTGGGTTGGGTAAAGATTTCATCTATATTTTGGTCAAACTGAAAGTAAAAATAACATAAATCTAAAAATAACATTTAATAGTACAAATTTTCAACAATGTTGAATTAAGTAGCCGTTGAATTCAAGTCTCAAAATATGATTTTGACGGCTCACACACACACTCCTGATTTATCCAACAGCATCACTTCTCCAGAATTACCAAACACTGACATTTCAGATTTTGAATAGAACACTATTCATCACCAATGCTGTCACAAATTGTTATATCTATTCAAGACTCTGGATTACTTTAAATACCGGAGAATAAACCGAAAAAAAAAATGCATATTACGTTGAAATATTGTTATAGTTGTTTGAATCCATTTGAATTGTATGACCTCGTGGAGAGAAAGGCAACATAGACAACCGAGTCACACTTTCCACCAATAATAGAAGGTAATCTCTAATCCCTATTGTCATAGGAAACATTGCATATTGGCTCTATCGAGGAAAAGGGAAGAACAGCATTACACCCCTTTATTCGTAGAGGGAAAAGTACACCCCTCTGTGGATTCACTATGAGAGGAGATCAATAAAGAAAAAACATACCAACAAACAGGGAGACATCACAACACACCAACAAACAGGGAGCATCACAACACACCAACAAACAGGGGAGCATCACAACACACCAACAAACAGGGGAGCATCACAACACACCAACAAACAGGGGAGCATCACAACACACCAACAAACAGGGGAGCATCACAACACACCAACAAACAGGGGAGCATCACAACACACCAACAAACAGGGGAGCATCACAACACACCAACAAACAGGGGAGCATCACAACACACCAACAAACAGGGGAGCATCACAACACACCAACAAACAGGGGAGCATCACAACACACCAACAAACAGGGGAGCATCACAACACACCAACAAACAGGGGAGCATCAAAACACACCAACAAACAGGGGAGCATCACAACACACCAACAAACAGGGAGCATCACAACACACCAACAAACAGGGGAGCATCACAACACACCAACAAACAGGGGAGCATCACAACACACCAACAAACAGGGGAGCATCACAACACACCAACAAACAGGGGAGCATCACAACACACCAACAAACAGGGGAGCATCACAACACACCAACAAACAGGGGAGCATCACAACACACCAACAAACAGGGAGTATCACACACACCAACAAACAGGGAGCATCACAACACACCAACAAACGGGGGGGAGTATCACAACTTACACGCAACAAACAGGGAGCATCACACAGAGGTGAATACGTAGAGGAGATGGCGCAGTAGTGATAGCAAGGTGGGCCATATTGCTGTGTTGCAGGATCCCGTTCGTTTACACACACACACACACACACACACACACACACACACACACACACACACACACACACACACACACACACACACACACACACACACACACACACACACACACACACACACACAAAGGTTCTCCTCTCGAGGTGTGTGATGTCCTCCACAGCCTCAATGGCAGACGCTGTTGTTCAAAGTATCCAGGTTTTGTTTTTGTTGCCATGTAGCCATTGCAGCTACACGCCAATGTTGACAATGGGGCTTTTTCCACCATCGTGATTTCCAAGTGTCTCTATGGCCCAAGGGCCAAAACAGCCAAATACACCACTACGCCCCAAATGGAGCCTGTTGCACTTTAGTGGATACCATGTGTGAGTGGTATCTTTAACCCTAAGCCCTTTAGTGATACCGCTGTGAGAGTGGTATGTCGTTAACCTAAGCCCTTTAGTGATATCAGCTGAAGTGAGTATCGTTAACCCTAAGCCCCGCTTTAGTGATATCAACTGAAGTGAGTATCGTTAAC
>NW_026287645.1:0-9906 GCF_023373465.1 Oncorhynchus keta | reverse complement strand
GATGTGGTGAGGTAGTGAGAGGACTACTGATGTGGTGAGGTAGTAGAGGAGGACTACTGATCTGATGTGGTCTGGTAGTAGAGGAGGGCGATGTGGTAGGGTAGTAGAGGACTACTGATCGTGTGAGGACTACTGATCTGATGTAGTGAGGTAGTGAGGGCGACTACTGATCTGATGGTGAGTGGTAGGAGGACGACTGATCTGATCTGATGAGAGTAGTAGGGAGGACTACTGATCTTATCTGATGGTAAGTAATGAGAGAACTACTGATCTGATGTGGTGAGGTAGTAGGGGACTACTGATCTGATGTGGTAAGTGGTGAGGAGGACTACTGATCTGATGTGGTAGCGTAGTGAGAGGACTACTGGTCTGATGTGGTGAGAGTAGTAAAGAGGACGACTACTGATCTGATGTGGTAAGTAGTGAGAGGACTACTGATCTGATGGTGAGAGTAGTAAGTAAAGGAGGACTACTGATCTGATAGTAAATAGTAATGAGAAGACTACTGATCTGATAGTGAAGTAGTGAGACGAACTTACTGAATGTGTAAGTAGTGAGAGAGAGACTACTGATCTGATAGTAGCGTAGTGAGAGGACTACTGATCTTATCTGATGGTAAGAGGTAATAAGGGGACTACTGATCTGATGTGGTAGCGTGGTAGAGGGGACTACTGATCTGATCTGATGTAGTGAGTAGTAGGCGACTACTGATAGTAGTAAATGAGAAGGACTACTTATCTGATAATAGTAAAGTAATAAAGGAAGGAACTACAATCTGATGTAGTAGCGAAAGTAAGGACTACTAATCTGATCCCCAATCTGATAGTAAAGGTAAATGAGGAGGACTAATGATAGTAGTAGTAGTAGAGAGAGACTACTGATCTGATGTAGTAGTAAGGAGAGACTACTGATCTTATCTGTATGGTAGTAATAAGAGACTACTGATCTTATCTGAATGTAGTAGTAAAGTAGTAGAACTACTGATCTGATCAGTAGTAAAAATGTAGTAAAGTAAGTAAAGAAGAGACTACTATTAATCTGATAGTAGTAAATAAGTGAAGAACTACCCCGATCTGATAGTAGTAAGTAAAGTAAAGAGACTACAATCTGAATGTAAATGAATAGTTAGAAAGAGACTACTAATCTGATCTGATGTAGTAGTAAAGAGGACTACTGATCTGTAGTGAGTAGTAAAGAGGGAACTACTGATCTGATAGTAGTAGTGAAGGACTACTGATCTGAGTCTGGTAGTGAGAGACTACTGATCTGATGTGTGAGAGTAGTAGGGAGGGACTACTGATCTGATGTCTGGTAGTGAGGAGGACTACTGAATCTGATAGTGAAATAGTGAGAGGACTACTGATCTGATATGGTCTGGTAGTGAGGAGGACTACTGATCCTATCTGATGTAGTGAGTAGTGAGAGAACTACTGAATCTCATATAGTGAAGTAGTAAAGAGAGACTACTACTAATCCCTGATAAAGTAGTGAGGACAAGAGACTACTGAATCTATCTAATCTGATAGTAATAGTAAAGAGACTACTGATCTGAATGTAGTAACGTACTACTAAGAACTACTGATCTGAACTGCTGTGGTGAGGTAGTGAGAAAGACTACTGATCTTATCTGATGGCGAGAGTAGTATGCAAGAGGACTACTGATCTGATTTGGTATGGTAGTAGTAAGAGAACTAATCACAATCTACTGTAGTAAAGCTAATGAAGAACTACTGATCTGAAATGTAGTAGTAAAGAAGAGACTACAATCTTATCCCAATGTACCCCAATCTGATAATGGTAGTAGTAAGAGAGACTACTAGATCTTAATCTGATGGTAGTAGTAAAGAGAGGACTACTGATCTTATCTGATGGTAGTGAGAGGACTACTGATCTGATATGGGTCTGTGTAGTGAGAGGACTACTGATCTGATGTGGTGGTAGTGAGAGAGACTACTGATCTGATGTAGTCTGGTAGTGAGAGGACTACTGATCTGATATGGTGAGAGTGTGAGAGGACTACTGATCTGATGTGGTGACGTAGTGAGAGGACTACTGATCTTATCTGACTACTGATCTGGAGACTACATGATCTAATGAAGTAGCATGCAGAGGACACAATCTGATCTAATGTAGTAAAGATGTGATAGTAGTAGAGGACTACTAATCTGATCTAATAGTAGTAGTAGAAGAGACTACTAATCACAATGTAGTAAAGTAATGAAGAGACTACTGAATCTATTAGTAAAAGTAGTAAAGAAGAACTACTATTCCCAATCTACTATATAGTAAAAGTAGTAAAGGAAGAGACTACTAAATCTAAATATAGTAAGTAGTAAAGGAAGAGACTACAATCACAATCTAATATATTGAAACTAATGAAGAGACTTTAATTTGGTAGAGTAGTGAAGCAGAGACTACTGATCTGATGTAGTGAGGTAGTAGAGAGGACTGCAATCTGAATTTAGTAGTAGTGAGAGGACAACTGATCGATGTGGTAGTAGTAAGGAGAACTACTGATACAGTCTGATGTGGTAAGGTAGTAGAGAGACTACTGATGGTAGGGTTGTGAGAGGACTACTGATGGTGAGGTAGTAGAGGACTACCGGTCTGATCTGCTGTGGTGAGAGTAGTGAGAGGACTACTGATCTGATGTGGTGAGGTAGTGAGAGGACTACTGATCTGATCTGATCTGATGTGTTGAGGTATTGAGAACTACGGTTTGGTGAGGTAGTAAGGCGGAACTACTGATCTGATGTGGAGTGAGGTATTGAGAGGACTACTGATACAATTTGATAGAGGTAGTGAGAGACAGCGTCTGATGTGGTAGCTGGCCGAGGAGACTACTGATCTGATGTGGTAGTACTGAGAGAACTACTGATCTGATCTGATGTGGTAGTAACATTACTGTTAGAACATTTGCAGCTCTTATCCAGAAGCGACTTACAAGTGGTGCATTCACCTTATGAGATCCAGTGGAACAGTCACTTTTCCCAATGAATTACATCTAAATCTTAAAAGGGGGTGAGAAGGATTACTTATCCTATCCTAGGTATTCCTTAAGGAGGTGGGGTTTCAGGTGTCTCCGGAAGGTGGTGATTGACTCCGCTGTCCTGGCGTCGTGAGGGAGTTTGTTCCACCATTGGGGGCCAGAGCAGCGAACAGTTTTGACTGGGCTGAGCCCGGGAACTGTACTTCCTCAGTGGTAGGAGGCGAAGCAGGCCAGAGGTGGATGAACGCAGTGCCCTTGTTTGGGTGTAGGGCCTGATCAGAGCCTGGAGGTACTGAGTGCCGTTCCCCTCACAGCTCCGTAGGCGAGCACCATGGTCTTGTAGCGGATGCGAGGAGCAAATCAGCCAGTGGAGAGAGCGGAGGAGCGGGGTGACGTGAGAGAACTTGGGAAGGTTGAACACCAGGCGGGCTGCGGCGTTCTGGATGAGTTGTAGGGGTTTTAATGGCACAGGCAGGAGCCCAGCCAACAGCGGTTGCAGTAATCAGACGGGGAGATGACAAGTGCCTGGATTAGGACCTGCGCCGCTTCCTGTGAGAGCAGGTGTACTCTGCGGATGTTGTAGAGCATGAACCTACAGGAGCGGGCCACCGCCTTGATGTTGAATTGAGAACGACAGGTGTTGTCCAGGATCACGCCAAGGTTCTTAGCACTCTGGGAGGGAGGACACAATGGAGTTGTCAACCGTGATGGCGAGATCATGGAGCGGGCAGTCCTTCCCGGGAGGAAGAGCTCCGTCTTGCCGAGGTTCAGCTTGAGTGGTGATCCGTCATCCACACTGATATGTCTGCCAGACATGCAGAGATGCGAATTCGCCACCTGGTCATCAGAAAAAGGAAGATTAATTGTGTGTCGTCTGCATAGCAATGATAGGAGAGACCATGTGAGGTTATGACAGAGCCAAGTGACTTGGTGTATAGCGAGAATAGGAGAGGGCCTAGAACAGAGCCCTGGGGACACCAGTGGTGAGAGCGCGTGGTGAGGAGACAGATTCTCGCCACGCCACCTGGCAAGCGACCTGTCAGGTAGGACACAATCAAGCGTGGGCTGCGCCGAGGAGATGCCCAACTCGGAGAGGTGGAGAGGAGGATCTGATGGTTCACAGTATCGAAGGCAGCCGATAGGTCTAGAAGGATGAGAGCAGAGGAGAGAGAGTTAGCTTTAGCAGTGCGGAGCGCCTCCATGATACAGAGAAAGAGCAGTCTCAGTTGAATGACTAGTCTTGAAACCTGACTGATTTGGATCAAGAAGGTCATTCAGAGAGAATAGCGGGAGAGCTGGCCAAGGAGCACACTCAAGAGTTTTGGAGAGAAAGAAAGAAGGATACTGGTCTGTAGTTGTTGACATCGGAGGGATCGAGTGTAGGTTTTTTCAGAAGGGTGCAACTCTCGCTCTCTTGAAAACGGAAGGGCGTAGCCAGCGGTCAGGGATGAGTTGATGAGCGAGGTGAGGTAAGGAGAAGGTCTCGGAAATGGTCTGGAGAAGAGAGGAGGGGATAGGGTCAAGCGGGCAGGTTGTTGGGCGGCCGGCCGTCACAAGACGAGAGATTTCATCTGGAGAGAGAGGGGAGAAAGAGGTCAGAGCACAGGGTAGTGCAGTGTGAGCAGAACCAGCGGTGTCGTAGGTAGTGAGGATGACTACTGATCTGATGTGGTGAGGTAATGAGGAGGACTAGTGAACCTATCTGATGTGGTGAGGTAGTGAGGAGGACTACTGATCTGATGTGGTGAGGTAGTGAGGAGGACTACTGATCTGATCTGATGTGGTGAGGTATTGAGGAGGACTTCTGATCTGATTTGGTGAGGTAGTGAGCAGGACTACTGATCTGATGTGGTGAGGTAGTGAGGAGGACTACTGATCTGATGTGGTCTGGTAGTGAGGAGGACTACTGATCTGATGTAGTGAGAGTAGTGAGAGGACTACTGATCTGATCGGATAGTGAGGTAATAAGGCGAGACTACTGATCTGATGTAGTGAGAGTAGTAGAGAAGAGACTACTGATCCTATATGATGTAGTGAGTCGTGAGGAGAGACTACTAATCTGATGTAGTGAAATATGAGAGGACTACTAATCTAATCTGGTAACATAGTAAGGAGAGACTACTGATCTGATCTGAGTAGTGAAGTAGTGAGGAGGACTATTGATGTAGTGAAGTAAGTGAGGAGAGACTACTGATCTGATATGGTGAAGTACTGAGGAGGACTACTGATCTGATCGGATGTTTAGAGTAGTAGAGAGGACTACTGATCTGGACTGATGTGGTGAGGTAGTAGAGGAGGACTACTGATCTGATGTGGTAGAGGTAGTGAGGAGGACTACTAATCTGATCTGATGTGGTGAGTAGTGAGGAGGACTACTGATGTGGTGAGTAGTGAGGAGAGACTACTGATCTGATGTGGTGAGGTAGTGAGGAGGACTACTGATCTGATGTGGTAGGTAAGTGAGAGGACTACTGATCTGATCGAATGAAGTGAAGTAATGAGAGGACTACTGATCTGTATGATGTTGTGAGTCGTGAGGAGGACTACTGGTCTGATAGTAGTGAGAGTAATGAGAGGACTACTGATCTGATGTGGTAAGCGAAGTGAGGAGGACTACTGATCTGATCTGATGTGAGTGAAGTAGTGAGAGAGGACTATTGATGTAGTGAGGTAGTGAGGAGGACTACTGATCTGATGTAGTGAGTAGTGAGGAGAGACTACTGGTCTGAGGTAGTGAGTAATGAGAGAGACTACTGATCTGATGTAGTGAGCGAAGTGAGAAGAGACTACTAATCTGATCTGATGTGGTAAGTAGTGAGAAGAGACTATTGATAGTGAAGTAGTAAGAGAGGAGACTACTGATCTAATGTAGTGAAGTAGTGAGGAGGACTACTGATCTGATGTAGTAACGTAGTAGAGAGAGACTACTGATCTTATCATGATGTGGTAGAGGTAGTGAGGAGGACTACTAATCTGATCTGATGTGGTGAGGTAGTGAGGAGGACTACTGATGTAGTGAGGTAGTAGAGGAGGACTACTGATCTGATGTAGTGAGTAGTGAGGAGGACTACTGATCTGATGTGGTGAGGTAGTGAGGAGGACTACTGATCTTATCTGATGTGGTGAGGTAGTGAGAGGACTACTGATCTGATGTGGAGAGGTAGTGAGGAGGACTACTGATCTGATGTGGTCTGGTAGTGAGGAGGACTACTGATCTGATGTAGTGAGTAGGACTACTGATCTGATGTGGTCTGGTAGTGAGGAGGACTACTGATCCTATCTGATGTGGTGAGGTAGTGAGGAGGACTACTGATCTGATATGATATGGTGAGGTAGTGAGGAGGACTACTGATCTGGACTGATGTAGTGAGGAGGACAACTGATCTGATGTGGTGAGGTAGTAAGGAGGACTACTGATCTGATCTGATGTGGTGAGGTAGTGAGGAGGACTACTGATGTGGTGAGGTAGTGAGGAGGACTACTGATCTGATATGATGTGGTGAGGTAGTGAGGAGGACAACTGATCTGATCTGATGTGGTGAGGTATTGTGGAGGACTTCTGATTTGGTGAGGTAGTGAGCAGGACTACTGATCTGATGTGGTGAGGTAGTGAGGAGGACTACTGATCTGATGTGGTGAGGTAGTGAGGAGGACTACTGATCTGGACTGATGTGGTGAGGTAGTGAGGAGGACTACTGATCTGATGTGGTGAGGTAGTGAGGAGGACTGCTGATCTGATTTGGTGAGGTAGTGAGGAGGACAACTGATCTGTTGTGGTGAGGTAGTGAGGAGGACTACTGATCTGATGTGGTGAGGTACTGAGGAGAACTACTGATCTGATGTGGTGAGTTAGTGAGGAGAACTACTGATCTGATCTGATGTAGTGAGGAGGACTACTGATCTGATGTGGTGAGGTAGTGAGGAGGACTACTGATCTGATGTAGTGAGGAGGACAACTGATCTGATCTGATGTGGTGAGGTAGTGAGGAGGACTACTGATCTGATCTGCTGTGGTGACGTAGTGAGGAGGACTACTGATCTGATGTGGTGAGGTAGTGAGGAGGACTACTGATCTGATCTGATGTGGTGAGGTATTGAGGATGACTACTGATCTGATGTGGTGAGGTAATGAGGAGGACTACTGATCTAATGTGGTGAGGTAATGAGGAGGACAACTGATCTGATTTGATGTGATGAGGTAGTGAGGAGGACTACTGGTCTGATGTGGTGAGGTAGTGAGGAGGACTACTGATCCTATATGATGTGGTGAGGTAGTGAGGATGACTACTGATCTGATGTGGTGAGGTAATGAGGAGGACAACTGATCTGATTTGATGTGATGAGGTAGTGAGGAGGACTACTGATCTGATGTGGTGAGGTAGTGAGGAGGACTACTGGTCTGATCTGCTGTGGTGAGGTAGTGAGGAGGACTTCTGATCTGATGTGGTGAGGTAGTGAGGAGGACTACTGATCTGATGTGGTCTGGTAGTGAGGAGGACGACTGATCTGATGTGGTGAGGTAGTGAGGAGGACTACTGATCTGATCGGATGAGGTGAGGTAATGAGGAGGACTACTGATCTGATGTGGTGAGGTAGTGAGGAGGACTACTGATCCTATCTGATGTGGTGAGGTAGTGAGGAGGACTACTGATCTGATGTGGTGAGGTAATGAGGAGGACTACTGATCTGATCTGGTGACGTAGTGAGGAGGACTACTGATCTGATCTGATGTGGTGAGGTAGTGAGGAGGACTACTGATGTGGTGAGGTAGTGAGGAGGACTACTGATCTGATGTGGTGAGGTCGTGAGGAGGACTACTGATCTGATCTGATGTGGTGAGGTAGTGAGGAGGACTACTGATCTGGACTGATGTGGTGAGGTAGTGAGGAGGACTACTGATCTGATGTGGTGAGGTAGGGAGGAGGACTACTAATTTGATCTGATGTGGTGAGGTAGTGAGGAGGACTACTGATCTGATGTGGTGAGGTAGTGAGGAGGACTACTGATCTGATCTGATGTGGTGAGGTAGTGAGGAGGACTATTGATCTGATGTGGTGAGGTAGTGAGGAGGACTACTGATCTGATCTGGTGAGGTAGTGAGGAGGACTACTGATCTTATCTGATGTGGTGAGGTTGTGTGGAGGACTGCTAATCTGGTCTGATGTGGTGAGGTTGTGAGGAGGACTGCTAATCTGGACTGATGTGGTGAGGTTGTGTGGAGGACTACTGATCTGATGTGGTGTGGTATTGAGGAGGACTGCTAATCTAGACTGATGTGGTGAGGTTGTGTGGATGACTGCTAATCTGGATTGATGTGTGGTTGCCTTTTTTTGCGCCATTGCAGCTGTAGAGGCATCACTGAACTGCTTGCTGCACAGTTAGTTGAGAACTTCAAAGTACAGAGAGACTGAGGACGACATCATGGCCAGCAAGACAACTCCATCACCTGGTATCCCAGACTACCGAGAGACTGAGGACAACATCATGGCCAGCAAGACAACTCCAACACCATCACCTGGCATCACAGACCACAGAGAGACTGAGGATGGCATCACAGAAGATAATGAGTTGCAGCCTTATATCAGCATCTTCTCAAACATGAAGACAATTCCAATCTAGGACAGTTCCTATAGAATTACATATATAACATAGTATCTAGGGCAGTTCCTATAGAATTACATATAGAACATAGTATCTAGGACAGTTCCTATAGAATTACATATAGAACATAGTATCTAGGACAGTTCCTATAGAATTACATATAGAACATAGTATCTAGGACAGTTCCTATAGAATTACATATATAACATAGTATCTAGGACAGTTCCTATTGAATTACATATAGAACATAGTATCTAGGACAGTTCCTATATAATTACATATAGAACATAGTATCTAGGACAGTTCCTATAGAATTACATATAGAACATAGTATCTAGACAGTTCCTATATAGTATCTACATTTATAACATAGTATCTAGGACAGTTCCTATAGAATTACATATATAACATAGCATATCTAGGACAGTCCCTATAGAATTACATAGAACATAGCATCTGGACAGTTCCTATAGAATTACATATAGAACATAGTATCTAGACAGTTCCTATAGAATTACATATAGAACATAGTATCTAGGACAGTTCCTATAGAATTACATATAGAACATAGCATCTGGACAGCTATTGAATACATATAGAACATAGTATCTAGGACAGTTCCTATATAATTACATATAGAACATAGTATCTGGGACAGTTCCTATAGAATTACATATAGAACATAGTATCTAGAGACGTTCCTATAAATTACGCCTTAACATAGTATCTAGGACAGTTCCTATAGAATTACATAAACATAGTATCTGAGACAGTTCCTATAGAATTACATATAGAACATAGTATCTAGGACAGTTCCTATAGAAATTACATATAGAAACATAATGTCTAGACATTCCCTCAGATACCATAGAACACCCATGTCAAGACCAAATTCTACCAAAATTACAGAGCATATTGTCTGGGACATTCTACCAGATACACCTGAAACTATGGCGCTCAGGTGATTCTAAAGTACCAACACCGTGCTCAGATGAATTTCACCAGTACATACAAACCTGGCCTCTTGAACCCAGTTCCTATAAGGCCTGCCTAACATAGTATCTAGGACAGTTCTGAACCACACATATAGAACATAGTATCTAGGAGCAGTTCCTATAAATTACATATAGAGCATAGTATCTAGGACGGATTTCTATAGAATTACCTTATAGAACATAGTATCTGGGACAGTTCTATGGGTACATATAGAGAACATAGTATCTAGGACAGTTCTACCAGAGTATATATAACATAGTATCTAGGGCAATTCCTATAGAATTACATATAGAACATAGTATCTAGGACAGTTCCTATAG
>NW_026287644.1:95000-127219 GCF_023373465.1 Oncorhynchus keta | reverse complement strand
GGTAGTGGAGGTAGAGTAGAGGGGGTGGAGGTAGGGGTAGTGGAGGTAGAGTAGAAGGGGTGGAGGTAGGGGGTAGTGGAGGTAGAGTAGAGGGTGGAGGTAGGGGGTAGTGGAGGTAGAGTAGGGTTTGGAGGTAGGGGGGTAGTGGAGGTAGAGTAGAGGGTGGAGGTAGGGGTAGTGGAGGTAGAGTAGGAGGGGTGGAGGTAGGGGGTAGTGGAGGTAGAGTAGAGGGTGGAGGTAGGGGGTAGTGGAGGTAGAGTAGAGGGTGGAGGTAGAGTAGGGGGGTGGAGGTAGGGGGTAGTGGAGGTAGAGTAGAGGTGTGGAGGGTGTAGAGGGGGTGGAGGTAGGGGGGGTAGTGGAGGTAGAGTAGGGGGGAGGTGGAGGTAGGGTAGGGAGGTAGAGTAGGGGGTGGAGGTAGGGGGTAGTGGAGGTGGAGGTAGAGGGGGTGGAGGTAGAGTAGAGGGGGTGGAGGTAGGGGGTGGAGGTAGGAGGAGGGGGTAGAGGTAGAGGGGTGGAGGTAGGGGGGTAGTGGAGGTAGAGTAGGGGGGTGGAGGTAGGGGGTAGTGGAGGTAGAGTAGAGGGGTGGAGGTAGGGGTAGTGGGGGTGGGGGGGGTGGAGGTAGAGGTAGAGGGGGTGGAGGTAGGGGTAGTGGAGGTAGAGTAGAGGGTGGAGGTAGGGGGTAGTGGAGGTAGAGTAGGGGTGGAGGTAGGGGGTAGTGGAGGTAGAGTAGAGGGGTGGAGGTAGGGGGTAGTGGAGGTAGAGTAGAGGGGGTGGAGGTAGGGGTAGTGGAGGTAGAGTAGGGGGTGGAGGTAGGGGTAGTGGAGGTAGAGTAGAGGGGTGGAGGTAGGGGGTAGTGGAGGTGGAGGTAGAGGGGGTAGTGGAGGTAGAGGTGGAGGTAGGGGGTAGTGGAGGTAGAGTAGAGGGTGGAGGTAGAGGGGGTGGAGGTAGGGGGGGTAGTGGAGGTAGAGTAGAGGGGGTGGAGGTAGGGGGGGTAGTGGAGGTAGAGGGGGTGGAGGTAGAGTAGAGGGGGTGGAGGTAGAGGTCTGACTCTGAACGCGAAGTGAAAACAGATGGAGTGGGGGAGGCTGACAGGCCTCTCTCTCTGATGAAATTGCCATTGATTTATAACAAATGTCAGCAGCCCCTGTTTTGTCTCTGTCACACACGGGGAGAGGGGGGATGGAGAGAGGGAGGGAGAAGGGGGAGAAAGAGGTAGAGGGAGAGGGGGGAGATCCAAGGTAGGCTGGGACTGCTTTCCTAATGTTATCCTGTTTCTCTGTAGATCCTAATAAAATACTACCAGAGCCCTTTGGACCCTGGCGAACAGTAGTGCACTACGTAGGGAATAGGGTGCCACTCTGGTCTACAGTAGTGCACTACGTAGGGAATAGGGTGCCACGCTGGTCTACAGTAGTGCACTACGTAGGGAATAGGGTGCCACTCTGGTCTACAGTAGTGCACTACGTAGGGAATAGGGTGCCACTCTGGTCTACAGTAGTCCACTACGTAGGGAATAGGGTGCCACTCTGGTCTACAGTAGTCACTACGTAGGGAATAGGGTACCACTCTGGTCTACAGTAGTCCACTACGTAGGGAATAGGGTGCCACTCTGGTCTACAGTAGTGCACTACGTAGGGAATAGGGTGCCACTCTGGTCTACAGTAGTCCACTACGTAGGGAATAGGGTGCCACTCTGGTCTACAGTAGTCCACTACGTAGGGAATAGGGTGCCACTCTGGTCTACAGTAGTCCACTACGTAGGGAATAGGGTGCCACTCTGGTCTACAGTAGTGCACTACGTAGGGAATAGGGTGCCACTCTGGTCTACAGTAGTCCACTACGTAGGGAATAGGGTGCCACTCTGGTCTACAGTAGTGCACTACGTAGGGAATAGGGTGCCACTCTGGTCTACAGTAGTGCACTACGTAGGGAATAGGGTGCCACTCTGGTCTACAGTAGTGCACTACGTAGGGAATAGGGTGCCACTCTGGTCTACAGTAGTGTACTACGTAGGGAATAGGTGCCACTCTGGTCTACAGTAGTCCACTACGTAGGGAATAGCCACTCTGGTCTACAGTAGTGTACTACGTAGGGAATAGGGTGCCACTCTGGTCTACAGTAGTGTACTACGTAGGGAATAGGGTGCCACTCTGGTCTACAGTAGTGCACTACGTAGGAATAGGGTGCCACTCTGGTCTACAGTAGTGTACTACGTAGGGAATAGTGCCACTCTGGTCTACAGTAGTGTACTACGTAGGGAATAGGGTGCCACTCTGGTCTACAGTAGTGTAGGGAATAGGGTGCCACTCTGGTCTACATTAGTGTACTACGTAGGGTGCCCACTCTGGTCTACAGTAGTGTACTATGTAGGGAATAGGGTGCCACTCTGGTCTACAGTAGTGTACTATAGGGAATAGGGTGCCACTCTGGTCTACAGTAGTGTCACTACGTAGGGAATAGTGCCACTCTGGTCTACAGTAGTGTACTACGTAGGGAATAGGGTGCCACTCTGGTCTACAGTAGTGCACTACGTAGAGAATAGGGTGCCACTCTGGTCTACAGTAGTCCACTACGTAGGGAATAGGGTGCCACTCTGGTCTACAGTAGTGCACTATGTAGGGAATAGGTGCCACTCTGGTCTACAGTAGTGCACTACGTAGGGAATAGGGTGCCACTCTGGTCTACAGTAGTGTACTACGTAGGGAATAAGTGCCAATCTGGTCTACAGTAGTCACTATGTAGGGAATAGGGTGCCACTCTGGTCTACAGTAGTGCGCTACGTAGGGAATAGGGTGCCACTCTGGTCTACAGTAGTGTGCTACGTAGGGAATAAGTGCCACTCTGGTCTACAGTAGTGCACTACGTAGGGAATAGGGTGCCACTCTGGTCTACAGTAGTGCACTACGTAGGGAATAGGGTGCCACTCTGGTCTACAGTAGTGCACTACGTAGGGAATAGGGTGCCACTCTGGTCTACAGTAGTGTACTACGTAGGGAATAGGGTGATAGACAGAGACAGGTTCCATCCATCAGTCACTCCTCCTCGTCTCTGACGGTTCTGTTCCGTCCGTAAGTCTGCCGAGCGGCCCAGAGCAGGTAACCCCGGGCTCGCCGACCGGCATGATGGCTCTGTCCGACTCGGTCACCGTGGTGATAGGAACAGGAAGTGACAGGTGGTCTCCAGGGGGAACGGCCTGTCCACGACAGCACGGTATGAAGATGGGCAGAAACTGCCTGTCCAATAGAAATCCCCCCCGTCACGCTTGTTGTCATGGCGACGTTGGCTAGCTAAGGTCACGAGCTGAAAGCCTTTTTTACATTTTATTTAACGTTTATCTAACCCCCCCCCCCCGACCAAAACCGGACGACACTGGGCCAACTGTCCACCGCCCAATGGGACTCCTCATAGGAGACGGCAGCCTGATGATGTCAGTAGTTGTGTTGCTCAGTAACAAGCAGCCTGATGATGTCAGTAGTTGTGTTGCTCAGTAACAAGCAGCCTGATGATGTCAGTAGTTGTGTTGCTCAGTAACAAGCAGCCTGATGATGTCAGTAGTTGTGTTGCTCAGTAACAAGCAGCCTGATGATGTCAGTAGTGTAGTTGTGTTGCTCAGTAACAAGCAGCCTGATGATGTCAGTAGTTGTGTTGCTCAGTAACAAGCAGCCTGATGATGTCAGTAGTTGTGTTGCTCAGTAACAAGCAGCCTGATGATGTCAGTAGTGTAGTTGTGTTGCTCAGTAACAAGCAGCCTGATGATGTCAGTAGTTGTGTTGCTCAGTAACAAGCAGCCTGATGATGTCAGTAGTTGTGTTGCTCAGTAACAAGCAGCCTGATGATGTCAGTAGTTGTGTTGCTCAGTAACAAGCAGACTGATGATGTCAGTAGTTGTGTTGTGTTGCTCAGTAACAAGCAGCCTGATGATGTCAGTAGTGTAGTTGTGTTGCTCAGTAACAAGCAGCCTGATGATGTCAGTAGTTGTGTTGCTCAGTAACAAGCAGCCTGATGATGTCAGTAGTGTAGTTGTGTTGCTCAGTAACAAGCAGCCTGATGATGTCAGTAGTGTAGTTGTGTTGCTCAGTAACAAGCAGCCTGATGATGTCAGTAGTTGTGTTGCTCAGTAACAAGCAGCCTGATGATGTCAGTAGTTGTGTTGCTCAGTAACAAGCAGCCTGATGATGTCAGTAGTTGTGTTGCTCAGTAACAAGCAGCCTGATGATGTCAGTAGTTGTGTTGCTCAGTAACAAGCAGCCTGATGATGTCAGTAGTGTAGTTGTGTTGCTCAGTAACAAGCAGCCTGATGATGTCAGTAGTTGTGTTGCTCAGTAACAAGCAGCCTGATGATGTCAGTAGTTGTGTTGCTCAGTAACAAGCAGCCTGATGATGTCAGTAGTTGTGTTGCTCAGTAACAAGCAGCCTGATGATGTCAGTAGTTGTGTTGCTCAGTAACAAGCAGCCTGATGATGTCAGTAGTTGTGTTGCTCAGTAACAAGCAGCCTGATGATGTCAGTACTTGTGTTGCTCAGTAACAAGCAGCCTGATGATGTCAGTAGTTGTGTTGCTCAGTAACAAGCAGCCTGATGATGTCAGTAGTTGTGTTGCTCAGTAACAAGCAGCCTGATGATGTCAGTAGTTGTGTTGCTCAGTAACAAGCAGCCTGATGATGTCAGTACTTGTGTTGCTCAGTAACAAGCAGCCTGATGATGTCAGTAGTTGTGTTGCTCAGTAACAAGCAGCCTGATGATGTCAGTAGTTGTGTTGCTCAGTAACAAGCAGCCTGATGATGTCAGTAGTTGTGTTGCTCAGTAACAAGCAACCTGATGATGTCAGTAGTTGTGTTGCTCAGTAACAAGCAGCCTGATGATGTCAGTAGTTGTGTTGCTCAGTAACAAGCAGCCTGATGATGTCAGTAGTTGTGTTGCTCAGTAACAAGCAACCTGATGATGTCAGTAGTTGTGTTGCTCAGTAACAAGCAGCCTGGTGATGTCAGTAGTTGTGTTGCTCAGTAACAAGGGGCCAGTTTGGGACACATTCTAAGTAAGCATCCCACTCTCCAACCCCCCTCTCTCATCCCACTCTCCAAACACCATCTCTCATCCAACTCTCCAAACCCATCTCTCATCCCCCTCTCTCATCCCCCTCTCTCTCCCCCTCTCTCATTCCCCTCTCTCCAACCACCCTCTCTCATCCCCCTCTCCAAACACCATCTCTCATCCCCCCCTCTCATCCCACTCTCCATTCCCCCTCTCTCATCCCCTCTCTCATTCCCACTCTCTCATCCCCCTCTCTCATCCCCCTCTCTCATTCCCCCTCTCATCCCCCTCTCTCATTCCACTCTCCAACCCCCCTCTCCATCCCCCTCTCATTCATCCCCCCCTCTCTCATTCCACTCTCCATCCCCCTCTCCAGCCCCCTCTCTCCCCCCCTCTCTCATTCCACTCTCCATCCCCCTCTCCATTCCCCCTCATCCCCCCTCTCTCATTCCACTCTCATCCCCCTCTCTCATTCCACTGTCATCCCCCTCTCTCATTCCACTCTCATCCCCCTCTCTCATTCCACTCTCATCCCCCTCTCTCATTCCACTCTCATCCCCCTCTCTCATTCCACTCTCATCCCCCTCTCTCATTCCACTCTCATCCCCCTCTCCATTCCCTCTGTCATCCCCCTCTCTCATTCCACTGTCATCCCCCTCTCTCATTCCACTGTCATCCCCCCTCTCTCATTCCACTGTCATCCCCCTCTCTCATTCCACTGTCATCCCCCTCTCTCATTCCACTCTCATCCCCCTCTCTCATTCCCTGTCATCCCCCCTCTCTCATTCCACTCTCATCCCCCTCTCATTCCAACTCTCATTCCACTCTCCAAATGCCATCTCTCATCCCCCTCTCTCATCCCACTCTCCAACCCCCTCTCTCATCCCACTCTCCAAATGCCATCTCTCATCCCCCTCTCTCATCCCCCTCTCTCATTCCACTCTCCAACCCACCTCCTCTTCCTCTCCTCCTTTGAGGCTTCTACCATGCTCTTTCTAGCGTGATGAAGTCACAGGTAATGATTTGAACATCTTACTTACAGGTGTGGTGTTAGGGTCTGGCTGGGGGAACAATTACCAAACTAATTGGACAGGCATTTCTCTCTGCCCCCGGTCAGCACTAAAGAGAGGAGGACAGAGAGAGAGAGAGAGAGAGAGAGAGAGAGAGGAGGAGAGAGAGGAGGAGGAGAGAGGAGAGAGAGAGAGAGAGAGGAGGAGAGAGAGAGAGAGAGAGGACAGAGAGAGAGGAGAGGAGGAGGACAGAGAGGGAGAGAGACAGAGGACAGAGAGAGAGAGGAGGACAGAGAGAGAGAGAGAGGACAGAGAGAGAGAGAGGACAGAGAGAGAGAGAGAGAGAGAGAGGAGAGGACAGAGAGAGAGAGAGAGAGAGGAGGACAGATGGAGAGAGAGAGAGAGAGGACAGAGAGAGAGAGGAGGACAGAGAGAGAGGAGGACAGAGAGAGAGAGAGAGAGAGGAGAGAGAGAGAGAGGAGGACCGAGAGAGAGAGAGAGGGAGGACAGAGTGAAGAAAGAGACACAGAGATATACAAAGACAGAGATAATTTTAGCTTTGGCTAATTTGCTCTCCCTCACACCAAAGACAAACTACATGAGAGACAGAAATTCATTCATTCATTAATTGACCTGCTGTACTGTGTGTCTACCCTCATTAGCACCTGGGTGGGAGGACGGCTCCTGTTGGCTGGCTGGGAGGGTGGGTGGGTGGGTGGGTGGGTGGGTGGGTGGCTGGGAGGGTGGCTGGGCTGGGTGGACAGGGTGGGTTTGGCTTTGGCTGGCTTGGGTGGCCTGGGTGGGACAAACTACATGGGTGACTGGCTTCATTCATTCTGGGGCTTGGCCTGGCTGGCTGGCTGTGGGTGGGTGGCCTCATTAGCACCTGGGTGGGTGGGGCTCCTGGCTGGCTGGGTGGGTGGGTGGGTGGGTGGCTGGGCTGGGTGGCTGGGTGGCTGGGAGTCTGGTGGGTGGCTGGGCTGGGTTGGCTGGCTGGCTGGGTGGGTGGGTGGCTGGGTGGGTGGCTGGGTGGGTGGCTGGCTGGAGTGGGGTGGCTGGGGCTGGGAGGTGGGTGGGTGGCTGGGTGGGTGGGTGGGTGGGAGGGTGGGTGGCTGGGTGGGTGGGTGGGTGGGTGGGTGGCTGGCTGGGTGGGTGGGTGGGTGGGTGGGTGGGTGGCAGAGCAGACAGCGCCACCAAGTCACTCTCCGTCTACTGAGTCCAACCTACTCGGCTTAACAGCAGGCTTTCATTCACTGAGGAGAGAGATGGTGCTTCTATTACCGTAACAACTGACAGTGTTGTCTACTACTGGTAGACCTGGTCCCTCCCTCCATCTCTCCCTCTTTCCCTCTGGGCCTCTCTCTCTCTCTCCCTCCCTCTTTCCCTCTGGGCCTCTCTCTCTCTCTCATCCTTCCTCTGGGCCTCTCTCTCTCTCTCTCTCATCCTCTCTCTCTCTCCATCCTTCCTTCTCTCCCTCTGGGCCTCTCTTTCTTCTCTCTCTCTCCCTCTGGGCCTCTCTTTCTCTCTCTCCCTCTCCTCTCTCTCTCGGCCTCTCTCTCTCTCCATCCTTCCTTCTCTCCCTCTGGGCCTCTCTTTCTCTCTCTCCCCTCTGGGCCTCTCTCTCTCTCGGCCTCTCTCTCTCTCCATCCTTCCTTCTCTCCTCTGGGCCTCTCTTTCTCTCTCTCCTCTCCCTCCCTCCCATCTCCCTCTCTCTGGGCCTCTCTTTCTCTCTCCCTCCTCTGGGCCTCTCTCTCTCCATCCTTCCTTCTCTCCCTCTGGGCCTCTCTCCCTCTCCCTCTCCTCTCTTCTCCTCTCCATCCCTCTTCTTCTCTTCCTCTCTTCTCCTCTCCTTCTTTCTCCCTCCTCTCTCTCCCTCTTCCCCTCCCTCCTTCCTCTCTTCTCCTCTATTCCTTCTCTTCTCCTCTCCCTTCCTCTCTTCTCCTCTCCCTCCACTCCCTCCTCCCTCCTCTCCCTCTCTGTCTTCTCCTCTCCTTGTCCCCTCCTCTCTTCTCTCTTCCTTCCTCTCCCTTCCTCTCTTCTCCTCTTTCCTCTCTTCTCTCCCTTCCTCTCTTCTCCTCTCCCTTCCTCTCCTTCCTCTCTCTCTCTTCCCTCTCCCTTCCTCTCTTCTCCCTTCCTCTCCCTTCCTTCTCCTCTCCCTTCCTCTCTTCTCCTCTCTCCCTTCCTCTCTTCTCCTCCTCCCTTCCTCTCTTCTCCTCTCCCTTCCTCTCTTCCCTTCTCTCTCCTCTTCTCTCTCTCCCTTCCTCTTCTCCCTCCCTTCCTCTCTTCTCCTCTCCTCCTCTCTTCTCCTCCTTTCCTTCCTCTCTTCTCTCTCCCTTCCTCCTCTCCATCCTCTCTCTTCTTCTCCCCTCCTCTCCTCTCTCATCCTCTCCTCCTCCCCTCCTTCTCTCTTCTTCCTCTCTCCTCTCTTCTCCCTCCCTTCCTCATCCTCTCTCTCCCTTCCTCCCTCTCCTTCCTCTCCCTCCTCTCTCCTCCTCTCTCTTCCTTCCTTCTCCTTTCCTCTCCTCTTCCTTCTCTCTCCTCCCTTCCTCTCTCTCTCCTCCTCTCTTCTCCTCTCTTCTCTCTCCCTTCCTCTCCTTTCTCCTTCTCCTTCCTTCTCTCTCTCCTCTCCCTTCCTCTCCTCTCTCCCTCCTCTCCTCCCTTTCTCTCTCATCCTCTCCTCTCTTCTCCTTTCCTCCTCTCTTCTCCCCTCCTCCTTCCTCTCCTCTCCTTCTCTCCCTTCTCCTCTCTCCCTCTCATCTCTCCTTATTTTCCCTTCTCTCCTCCTTCCTCTCCTTCCTCTTCTCACTCCTCTCCCACTCCTTTATAATCTCTATCCCTCTTCCCTCTCCTGTTCCTCCTCCTTCTCTTCTTCTCCCTCTCCTTCCTCTCATTTCCTCTCCTTCTTCCTCTCCTCTCTTCTCTTCTCCCTTCCCTCACCTTTCCTCTCTCTTCTCCTCTCCCCTTCCCTCCTCTCACACCTTCCTTCCTCTCCAGCTCACACTGCTCTCCATCTTTCACATCCTTTCCTCTGAAGTTATGCGTTTTAACAAGCACATCTATGTACACACACATCTACACACACACCACCACACACACACACACACACTCCATCACACACACACACACACACACACAGTACACTCACACACACAGTACCACTCACACACCACACACATCTACACACACACACACACAGTACACACACATTTCCACACATCTACACACATCTACACTTCACACACACAGTCACACACATCTCACACACACACACACACACACACACACACACACACACACACACACACACACTCACACACACACACTACACACACACACACAGTACACACACACATCACACACACACACACACACACTCACACACACACACACACACACCTTCACACACACACACTCACACACACACCAGTCCTTTTCTCTCACCACACACCACACCTCTTCTCACTCACCCCTCACTCCCACCCTCCTCCTTTCCACCTCCTTCCACACTCTCCCAGCAGCTCATTTATAATATTTTATTAAAGGAGATTCATTGGCTGATGGGTTTCTCTCATTGTTCACACATGCTTTCCACATCTACCACGGCAATTACATCTGCTGTCGGACCTGATATTTGGTCCTCCTGTACACACTGGTCTGTTTTGTGTGTTCCTGCTGTGTATGCGTTTTAACAAGCACATCTATGTACACACACACACACACACACACACACACACACACACACACACACACACACACACACACACACACACACATTACACACACACACACACACACACACACACATCTACACACATCTACACACACACATACACACACACACACACACAGTAGCACACACACATCCCACACACACACACACACACACACACACACACACACACACACACACACACACACACACACACACACACACACACACACATCTTTTGGTTTACACACACACACACACACAGTACACACACACACTACACCACATCTTTCACACACACACACACACACACACACACACACACACAGTACACACACACACACACACACACACACACACACACTATCTGCACACACACACACACATCTATGTACACACACACACACACACACACACACACACACACACACACACACACACACACACACACACACACACACACACACATGTGTGGTCACACACACACACACACACACGTGGTCCTGTTCCCCACACACACATGTGTGGTCACACACCCACAGGGGATCCACACCCTGTGTGGTCCTGTTCCCCACAGCACACATGTGTGTGGTAGCAGCAGTATGGATCTCTGCAAAGAGAGGGGATCATTCACACCCCTGTAGTCTGGTCCTCTGTGTTTGCAATGGGTGTGTGTGTGTCCTGTGTCCGTGCAGCGTGCGTGCGTGCGTGCGTGGGGGTGTGTGTGGTGTGGGGTGTGTGTGTGTGTGTGTGTGGGGCATTCGTTCACATAGGCCGACATACCCAGGATCTCATGGGGAGTAATTAGGAGACAGAGAGTGGGAGTCAGAGCACAGAGAGATGTCCCACACAGGATCGTCTGTCGAGACAGGAAGAGGAAGAGAACTGTGTTCTTGTTGCCAGGCATCACTTCATCTTTTGGTTTCGTTCTCCCAGTAAATTGGGACGAGGGAACTGAACGGAGGGGTTTATGTGCCAGATGTTTCCTCTCCTCTCCTGAAGGCCTTTTAAAAGGCCGGTGTCCTTGAGGAAGACTCTGCCAAGACGTTGACAGTGAAATCTCCTTTCATTGTCTCCCTGGGCCGTATGTGTGGTCCTGTTCCCCACAGCAGACCGTATGTGTGGTCCTGTTCCCACAGCAGACTGTATGTGTGGTCCTGTTCCCCCAGCAGGCCGTATGTGTGGTCCTGTTCCCCACAGCAGACCGTATGTGTGGTCCTGTTCCCCACAGCAGACCGTATGTGTGGTCCTGTTCCCCACAGCAGACCGTATGTGTGGTCCTGTTCCCCACAGCAGGCCGTATGTGTGGTCCTGTTCCCCACAGCAGACCGTATGTGTGGTCCTGTTCCCCCCACAGCAGACCGTATGTGTGGTCCTGTTCCCCACAGCAGGCCGTATGTGTGGTCCTGTTCCCCACAGCAGACCGTATGTGTGGTCCTGTTCCCCACAGCAGACCGTATGTGTGGTCCTGTTCCCCACAGCAGACCGTATGTGTGGTCCTGTTCCCCACAGCAGACCGTATGTGTGGTCCTGTTCCCCACAGCAGACCGTATGTGTGGTCCTGTTCCCCACAGCAGACCGTATGTGTGGTCCTGTTCCCCACAGCAGACCGTATGTGTGGTCCTGTTCCCCACAGCAGACCGTATGTGTGGTCCTGTTCCCCACAGCAGACCGTATGTGTGGTCCTGTTCCCCACAGCAGACCGTATGTGTGGTCCTGTTCCCCACAGCAGACCGTATGTGTGGTCCTGTTCCCCACAGCAGACCGTATGTGGGTCCTGTTCCCCACAGCAGGCCGTATGTCTGGTCCTGTTCCCCACAGCAGACCGTATGTGTGGTCCTGTTGAGCTACACAGCCCTTCATTACCTAACTGATTAACACAACACATCATCATGTTACCTAACCACCTAACCAGTGCCTCTACATTATACCTTCTATTCAGGTCTGGAGAGAGCAGACCGGAGGGAGGTCCTGTTCCCCAGGGAGGGAGAGTATGTGTGGTCCTGTTCCCCAGGGAGGGAGGTCTGGTCCTGTTCCCCAGGGAAGGGAGGGAGGTCCTGTTCCCCACAGCAGAGGAGAGGGAGGGGGAGGGTGAAGGAGAGAGTATGTGTGGAGAAGGAGAGGGAAGGAGGGAGAAAGGAGAATAAATATATCAGGGAGAATAATTGTTCCCCACAGAAAGTAGAGTCTAATTAGACCAGAGAAAGTAGAGAACTATCAGGGAGAATAATTAGACCAGAGAAAGTAGAGGATGTTCCCCACAGCAGAGAAAGTAGAGAACCTACCAGGGTAGAATAATTAGACCAGAGAAAGTAGAGGATAATTAGACCAGAGAAAGTAGAGAACTACCAGGGAGAATAATTAGACCAGAGAAAGTAGAGGATAATTAGACCAGAGAACCGTATGTGAGGATAATTAGACCAGAGAAAGTAGAGAACCACAGGGTGAAATAATTAGACCAGAGTTCCCCACAGAGAACTATCAGGGAGAATAATTAGACCAGAGAAAGTAGAGAACCACCAGGGTGAATAATTAGACCAGAGAAAGTAGAGAACCATCCTGTTCCCCAATTAGACCAGAGAAAGTAGAGAACCATCAGGGAGAATAATTAGACCAGAGAAAGTAGAGAACCATCAGGGAGAATAATTAGACCAGAGAAAGTAGAGAACCATCAGGGAGAATAATTAGACCAGAGAAAGTAGAGAACCACCAGGGTGAATAATTAGACCAGAGAAAATAGAGAACCATCAGGGAGAATAATTAGACCAGAGAAAGTAGAGAACCATCAGGGAGAATAATTAGACCAGAGAAAATAGAGAACCATCAGGGAGAATAATTAGACCAGAGAAAGTAGAGAACCATCAGGGAGAATAATTAGACCAGAGAAAGTAGAGAACCATCAGGGAGGATAATTAGACCAGAGAAAGAGAACTATCAGGGAGAATAATTAGACCAGAGAAAGTAGAGAACCATCAGGGAGGATAATTAGACCAGAGAAAGTAGAGAAATTATCAGGGAGAATAATTAGACCAGAGAAAGTAGAGATAATTAGACCAGAGAAAGTAGAGGATAATTAGACCAGAGAAAGTAGAGGGGAGAATAATTAGACCAGAGAAAGTAGAGGATAATTAGACCAGAGAAAGTAGAGGATAATTAGACCAGAGAAAGTAGAGAATAATTAGACCAGAGAAAGTAGAGGATAATTAGACCAGAGAAAGTAGAGGATAATTAGACCAGAGAAAGTAGAGAACTATTAGACCAGGGTAGAATAATTAGACCAGAGAAAGTAGAGGATAATTAGACCAGAGAAAGTAGAGGATAATTAGACCAGAGAAAGTAGAGAACCACCAGGGAGAATAATTAGACCAGAGAAAATAGAGAACCATCAGGGAGAATAATTAGACCAGAGAAAGTAGAGAACCATCAGGGTGAATAATTAGACCAGAGAAAGTAGAGAACCATCAGGGAGAATAATTAGACCAGAGAAAGAGAGACCATCAGGGAGAATAATTAGACCAGAGAAAGTAGAGAACCATTCACACAGGGAGGAATAATTAGACCAGAGAAAGTAGAGAACCATCAGGGAGAATAATTAGACCAGAGAAAGTAGAGAACCAGACCAGAGAAAGTGAATAATTAGACCAGAGAAAGTAGGGGATAATTAGACCAGAGAAAGGAGATAATTAGACCAGAGAAAGTAGAGAAGAATCAGGGAGAATAATTAGACCAGAGAAAGTAGAGAATAAGAGACCAGAGAAAGTAGAGGAATAATTAGACCAGAGAAAGTAGGGATAATTAGACCAGAGAAAGTAGAGAACCATCAGGGAGAATAATTAGACCAGAGAAAGTAGAGAGAGACCAGAGAAAGGAGGATAATTAGACCAGAGAAAGTAGAGAACTATCAGGGAGGATTAGACCAGAGAAAGAAGAGAACCATCAGGGGAATAATTAGACCAGAGAAAGTAGAGAACTATCAGAGAGAGGATAATTAGACCAGAGAAAGTAGAGAACCATCAGGGAGGATAATTAGACCAGAGAAAGAGGCTACTAGGGAGATAATTAGACCAGAACAGAGAGAACCATAGAGGATAATTAGACCAGAGAAAGTAGAGGATAATTAGACCAGAGAAGAGAAAGAGAGAATAATTAGACCAGAGAAAGTAGAGGATAATTAGACCAGAGAAAGTAGAGGATAATTAGACCAGAGAAAGTAGGGGATAATTAGACCAGAGAAAGTAGAGGATAATTAGACCAGAGAAAGTAGAGGATAATTAGACCAGAGAAAGTAGAGAATTAGACCAGAGAAAGTGAGGATAATTAGACCAGAGAAAGTAGAGGATAATTAGACCAGAGAAAGTAGAGGGGATAATTAGACCAGAGAAAGTAGAGGATAATTAGAGAGAGAGAGATAATTAGACCAGAGAAAGTAGAGGATAATTAGACCAGAGAAAGTAGAGAACCATCAGGTAACGTCATCTTCTGCTCCTTCTGTCTTCAAGAGAGGGCAAAGGGCTTCTCTGTTTGTTTTGAGTTTTTATTCTTAGTTCTCCAATGATGCTGCTGCTTTTCTTCTCAAAGAACACACCGTTTTGTTTGGTTGTCACTGACGACGACATCAACCAGCCTTCCAACAGGAAGTGATTATGACAAGATGAGACCGCTGTTACATACATTCACACACAGAGGAGAGGACTAGAGAGGTGAGAGGACTAGAGAGAGGAGAGGACTAGAGAGAGAGAGAGGACTAGAGAGAGAGAGAGGACTAGAGAGAGAGAGGACTAGAGACTAGAGAGAGGACTAGAGAGAGAGACTAGAGAGAGAGAGAGAGGACTAGAGAGAGAGAGGACTAGAGAGAGAGGACTAGAGAGAGAGAGGACTAGAGAGAGGAGAGGACTAGAGAGAGAGAGAGAGAGGACTAGAGAGAGAGAAGAGGACTAGAGAGAGAGGACTAGAGAGAGGACTAGAGAGAGAGAGGACTAGAGAGAGATGACTAGAGAGAGAGAGGACTAGAGAGAGAGGAGGACTAGAGGACTAGAGAGAGAGAGGACTAGAGAGAGGACTAGGAGAGAGGAGAGGACTAGAGAGAGGAAGGGAGGAGGGACTAGAGAGAGAGGACTAGAGAGAGAGAGAGGACTAGAGAGAGAGAGAGAGAAGGACTAGAGAGAGAGGACTAGAGAGAGGAAGGGAGGTTGGGAGAGGAGAGGACTAGAGAGGTGGGGAGAGGAGAGGACTAGAGAGACAGAGAGGAGAGGAAAGGAGGTGGGGGAGGGAGAGGACTAGAGAGGTGGGAAGGAGAGGACTAGAGAGAGAGAGAGGACTAGAGAGGTGGGGAGAGGAGAGGACTAGAGAGGTGGGGCGAGGAGAGGACTAGAGAGAGAGAGAGGAAGGGAGGTGGGGAGAGGAGAGGACTAGAGAGAGAGAGAGGGAGGGAGGTGGGGAGAGGAGAGGACTAGAGAGAGAGAGGACTAGAGAGAGAGAGAGGAAGGGAGGTGGGGAGAGGAGAGGACTAGGGAGGTGGGGAGAGGAGAGGACTAGAGAGGAAGGTTGGTGGGGAGAGGAGAGGACTAGAGAGAGAGGAAGGGAGGGGAGAGGAGAGGACTGGGGTTTTAGAGGGAGATGACTAGGGAGGTGGGGAGAGGAGAGGACTAGAGAGCGAGAGAGGGGAAGGGAGGTGAGCAGAGGACTAGAGAGAGAGAGAGGAGAGGAAGGGAGGTGGGGAGAGGAGAGGAAGGACTAGAGAGGTGGGGGAGGAGAGGACTAGAAAGAGGTGGGGAGAGGTGAGGACTAGAGAGAGGAGAGGAAGGGAGGTGGGGAGAGGAGAGGACTAGAGAGGTGGGGGGAGGAGAGGACTAGAGAGAAGAGAGGAAGGGAGGTGGGGAGAGGAGAGGACTAGAGAGGTGGGGGGAGGGAGAGGACTAGAGAGAGAGAGAGGAAGGGAGGTGGGGAGAGGAGAGGGACTAGAGAGAGAGGAAGGGAAGTGGGGAGAGAGAGGATGACTAGAGAGAGAGAGAGAGGAAGGGAGGTGGGGAGAGGAGATGAAGGGAGGTGGGGAGAGGAGATGAAGGGAGGTGGGGAGAGGAGAGGACTAGAGAGGTGGGGAGAGGAGAGGACTAGAGAGAGAGAGAGGAAGGGAGGTGGGGAGAGGAGAGGAAGGAAAGAGGTGGGGGCTAGAGGAGAGGACTAGGGAGGTGGGGAGAGGAGAGGACTAGAGAGAGAGAGAGTCTTGTGAGCTAGGAAGGGAGACATGTGGGGAGAGGAGAGGACTCAACAGAGAGAGAGAGAGAGGAAGGGAGGTGGGGAGAGGAGAGGAAGGGAGGTGGGGAGAGGAGATGAAGGGAGGTGGGGAGAGGAGAGGACTAGAGAGAGAGAGAAAGAGTTGTCTTGAGTGATGCTAAGTGGGAACAAGCTCAACAGGAGGTGGGGAGCTAATGGACTAGAACAGAGAGGAAGGGCTAGGTGGAGAAAGGAGGGGGGCTTGGGGAGGAGGCCAACAGAGGTACATGTTGTCTTGTGTGATGTAATGGAGTAGGGGGTGTATTAAAGGAGTTGAACAGAAGTGTGAGAGGAATTTATTTCAATGTGTTTAAATGGTGACTGAGTTTCATGTTCTGTGATGCTATCAGCGGACTCTTAAAAGCAGTTCACAGTGGAATGCTAGTTTAGACAGAAAGACATCATCTTGTGTGATGCTAATGGCTAACGTAGCTAACAGAAAGACATGTTGTCTTGTGTGATGCTAATTTAGCTCAACAGAAAGACATGTTGTCTTGTGATGCTAATGTTTACTGTAGCTCAACAGAAAGACATGTTGTCTTGTGTGATGGAAAGGCAACAGAAAGACATGTTGTCTTGTGTGATGCTAATGGCTAACGTGAGCAACAGAAAGACGTTTCTTGTGTGATGCTAATGGAGGCGAACAGAAAGACATGGTCTTGAGTGATGCTAATGGCTAACCTAGCTTCAGAAAGACATGACTTGTGTGGCTAATGGCTAACGTAGTCAACAGAAAGACATCTTTTGGTGCTAATGGCTAACGTAGCTCAACAGAAGACATGTGGTCTTGTGTGCTAACAATTAGCTCAACAGAAAGACATGGCTTGTGTGATGCTACAGCTCGTGCAGAAAGACATGTTGTCTTGTGTGATGCTAACATGGCTAACGCTCAACAGAAAGACATGTTGTCTTGTGTGATGCTAATGTAGCTCAACAGAAATACATGCTGTCTTGTGTGATGCTAATGTAGCTCAACAGAAATACATGTTGTCTTGTGTGATGCTAATGTAGCTCAACAGAAAGATGTGTTGTCTTGTGTGATGCTAACATAGCTCAACAGAAAGATGTGTTGCCTTGTGTGATGCTAATGGCTAACGTAGCTCAACAGAAAGACATGTTGCCTTGTGTGATGCTAATGGCTAACGTAGCTCAACTGAAAGACATGTTGTCTTGTGTGATGCTAATGTAGCTCAACAGAAAGATGTGTTTGTTGCCTTTTGTGATGCTAATGGCTAACGTAGCTCAACAGAAAGACATGTTGCCTTGTGTGATGCTAATGGCTAACGTAGCTCAACTGAAAGACATGTTGTCTTGTGTGATGCTAATGTAGCTCAACAGAAATACATGTTGTCTTGTGTGATGCTAATTTAGCTCAACAGAAAGACATGTTGTCTTGTGTGATGCTAATGGCTAACGTAGCTCAACAGAAAGACATGTTGTCTTGTGTGATGCTAATGGCTAACGTAGCTCAACAGAAAGACATGTTGTCTTGTGTGATGCTAATGGCTAACGAAAGACATAGTCTTGTGTGATGCTCAACAGAAAGACATGTTGTCTTGTGTGATGCTAATGGCTAACGTAGCTCAACAGAAAGACATGTTGTCTTGTGTGATGCTAATGGCTAACGTAGCTCAACAGAAAGACATGTTGTCTTGTGTGATGCTAATGGCTAACGCTCAACAGAAAGACATGTTGTCTTGTGTGATGCTAATGGCTCAACAGAAAGACATGTTGTCTTGTGTGATGCTAATGGCTAACGTAGCTCAACAGAAAGACATGTTGTCTTGTGTGATGCTAATGGCTAACGGCTAACGTAGCTCAACAGAAAGACATGTTGTCTTGTGTGATGCTAATGGCTAACGTAGCTCAACAGAAAGACATGTTGTCTTGTGTGATGCTAATGGCAAGCTCAACAGAAAGACATGTTGTCTTGTGTGATGCTAATGGCTAACGTAGCTCAACAGAAAGACATGTTGTCTTGTGTGATGCTAATGTAGCTCAACAGAAAGACATGTTGTCTTGTGTGATGCTAATGGCTAACGTAGCTCAACAGAAAGACATGTTGTCTTGTGTGATGCTAATGTAGCTCAACAGAAAGACATGTTGTCTTGTGTGATGCTAAACATAGCTCAACAGAAAGACATGTTGTCTTGTGTGATGCTAATAGCTCAACAGAAGCTCAACAGAAAGACTTGTTGTCTTGTGTGATGCTAATGTAGCTCAACAGAAAGACATGTTGTCTTGTGTGATGCTAATGGCTAACGTAGCTCAACAGAAAGACATGTTGTCTTGTGTGATGCTAATGGCTAACGTAGCTCAACAGAAAGACATGTTGTCTTGTGTGATGCTAATGGCTAACGTAGCTCAACAGAAAGACATGTTGTCTTGTGTGATGCTAATGGCTAACGTAGCTCAACAGAAAGACTTGTTGTCTTGTGTGATGCTAATGTAGCTCAACAGAAAGACATGTTGTCTTGTGTGATGCTAATGGCTAACGTAGCTCAACAGAAAGACTTGTTGTCTTGTGTGATGCTAATGTAGCTCAACAGAAAGACATGTTGTCTTGTGTGATGCTAATGGCTAACGTAGCTCAACAGAAAGACATGTTGTCTTGTGTGATGCTAATGTAACGTATGCTCAACAGAAAGACATGTTGTCTTGATGCTAATGGCTAACGAGCTCAACAGAAAGACATGTTGTCTTGTGTGATGCTAATGGCTAACGTAGCTCAACAGAAAGACATGTTGTCTTGTCTGATGCTAATGGCTAACGTAGCTCAACAGAAAGACATGTTGTCTTGTGTGATGCTAATGGCTAACGCTCAACAGAAAGACATGTTGTCTTGTGTGATGCTAATGTAGCTCAACAGAAAGACATGTTGTCTTGTGTAGAGAAAGACATGTTGTCTTATGATGCTAATGGCTAACGTAGCTCAACAGAAAGACATGTTGTCTTGTGTGATGCTAATGGCTAACGTAGCTCAACTGAAAGACATGTTGTCTTGTGTGATGCTAATGGCTAACGTAGCTCAACAGAAATACATGTTGTCTTGTGTGATGCTAATGGCTAAGCTCAACAGAAAGATGTGTTGTCTTGTCTAATGCTAATGGCTAACGTAGCTCAAAGACAGAAAGACATGTTGTCTTGTGTGATGCTAATGGCTAACGTAGCTCAACAGAAAGACATGTTGTCTTGTCTAATGCTAATGGCTAATGTAGCTCAACAGAAAGACATGTTGTCTTGTCTAATGCTAATGAAAGCTAACGTAGCTCAACAGAAAGACATGTTGAGGTCTATAGCATGAGGGGAGAAGGGATTCTGGGAGGGAGAGAAAGAGGAAAGGAAAGGAGAGGGAGGAGAGAAAGGGAGAGAGGAGAGAAAGGGAGGGACAGAGAGAAGGAGGGAGAGGGGAGAGGAGAGAAAGGGAGGTTGAGGAGAAAGGGACAGGAGAGAGAAGGGAGAGGAGGGAGGGAGGAGAGAAAGGGAGGGAGAAAGGAGAGAGAGGGGAGAGGAGAGAAAGGGAGAGAAAGGGAGGAGAGAAAGGGAGAGGAGAGAAAAAGGGATAGGAGAGGAGAGAAAGGGAGAGGAGAGAAAGGGAGAGGAGAGAAAGGTCTTGGAGAGGGGAGAGAAAGGGATAGGAGAGGAGAGAAAGGGAGAGGAGAGGAGAAAGGGAGAGGAGAATGGGGGGAGAGAAAGGGATAGGAGAGGAGAGAGAAAGGGATAGGAGAGGAGGGGAGAGGAGAGAAAGGGAGGGAGAGAAAGGAGGGAGAGAAAGGGAGAGAAAGGGAGGAGATGAGAAAGGGAGAGAGGAAAGGGAGAGGAGATGAGAGAAAGGGATTGACATCTAGGTTATAGGTCAAGGCTTGTTAATACACAGCTGCTCTCATAATTAGTGCTGAAGTGGTTTGAGAGAATGACTGCACAATGGGCTGGACTGTTGGAGGGTGGGGGTGTGTGATGTGCTGCTTGGCTGGCTGGATCAGGAGAGAAATGATAGAGAGGGGGACTGAAAGGGAGAGGAGAGGAGGAGAGTGCTGTTGTACTGGAGTGAAAGTGTGATGAGGAGAGGAGAGTGCAAAGGTAGTGTGTCTCTCTGAAAGGGAGTGAGAGGAGTCTCTGAGGATTCTTCTGTGCTGCTTGGCTAGCTGGATCAGAAGAGAATGATTGTCTTGGGGATGGAGCTAATGAGAGTCTCTTTCTCTAGGAGAGGTTGTACTCTAGGGAGTGTGATGAGGGATGGAGAGATAGCAACAGGTCTATAATATCTCTAGTCTCTGGATCATTCCCATCCTCTCTGTGCTGTTGTAGGGTTGTGTGATCTCAAGGCTCTATCTATCATTCCTCTCTCCATTCATCTCTATCCATTCCTCTCTAGTCTCTATCCATTCCTCTCCTAGCTCTACTGTCTCTAGTCTCTATCCATTCCTCTCTATTCTCTACTCTAGTCTCTATCCATTCTCTCTGCTAGTCTCTATCCATTCCTTTCTAGTCTCTATCCATTCTATCCATCTCTCTAGTCTCTCTCCATTCCTCTCTCTAGTCTCTCTCCATTCCACTCTCTAGTCTCTATCCATTCCTCTCTCTAGTCTCTCTCCATTCCACTCTCTCTCTAGTCTCTCTCCATTCCACTCTCTAGTCTCTATCTCTCCATTCTCTCTCTAGTCTCTCTCCATTCCTCTCTAGTCTCTATCCATTCCTCTCTCTAGTCTCTATCCATTCCTCTCTCTAGTCTCTATCCATTCCTCTCTCTAGTCTCTCTCCATTCCTCTCTCTAGTCTCTCTCCATCTAGTACCTCTTCCTCTAGTCTCTCTCTCTCTCCCCTCTCTCTAGTCTCTCTAGCTCTTCTCTCTCCCTAGTCTCTCTCTCTTCTCTCCTCTAGTCTCTCTCTCTCTCCTCTCTCTAAAGTCTCTCTCTCTCTCTCTCTGTCTCTAGTACCTCCCTCTCTAGTCTAATCTCTCTCAGTCTCTCTCTCTCTCTCTAGTACTCTCTCTCTCTCTCTCTCTAGTACCTCTCTCTAGTACAACCATCAGATACTGTTCTGTACCTGACAGTCAATGTCCTCACCTGTGTGTCATAATCAGCCTCTCTGATGGAAGTGTGTGTGTGTGTGTGTGTGTGTGTGTGTGTGTGTGTGTGTGTGTGTGTGTGTGTGTGTGTGTGTGTGTGTGTGTGTGTGTGTGTGTGTGTGTGTGTGTGTCACTATGTTATAAAATGAGGCTGGAGGAGAAAGCAATTACTCCTAATGCAGCAGAGGTCAATTGAATTCACTCCTCTCAGATGAAGAGATTAACTATTCTATTCCCAATGTTCGAGGGAGAGAGAGAGAGAAGAGAGAGAGAGACAGACAGAGATAGACAGAGACACAGAGAGAGAGAGAAGAGAGAGAGAGAGAGAGAATCATAGAGTGAGAGAGAGAGAGAATAGACAGAGAGAGAGAGAGAGAATCATAGAGTGAGAGAGAGAGAGAGAGAGAGAGACAGAGAGAGACAGAGAGAGAGAGAGACAGAGAGAGAGAGAGAGAGAGAGAGAGAGAGAGAATCACAGAGGGAGAGAGAGAGAGAGGATGTAATTATTATCTTAGTAATTAGGTTCTTGTGGTCGTTAGGAAGGGGGCTTGATAAAGACTCACTGTGTCAAATCCCAGTCTTTCATTAAGGAGACACTGATACTTAGGTGGGTTAAACCACAAACCCACACGCTTCTTTCAACAGGGATATTGTTTCACTGCAGTATTAGTGTCATAGCTTCTCTATAATACAACAGAAAACAGTGTTATTTATCATTCAGAGCAGCAGCAGAGCGTTGACAACATCTCAACCTGTTGCTTCCTAGACCTGTAGCACGCTGACAGAAAGTCAGAGAGAGAGAGAGAGGAGAAGGGAGAGAGAGGGGGTGAAGGGAGAGAGAGAGGGGGCGAAGAGAGAGAGAAAGAGAGGTCGAAGGGAGAGGAGAGAGGAGGAGAAGGGAGAGAGAGGGGCGAAGGGAGAGAGAGGAAGGGAGAGCGAGGGTTGAAGGGAGAGAGAGAGCGAGAGAGACAGCTGCACCCCAGGTGTAGAAAGAGGAGAAGAGATGAGGTGTCTAGGTTTATCGGTTGCTTTGTCTCTCAGCGTGTCGTCACCACTGTGCAGCAGGGTGGAGGAAGACAGGAGAGAAAATGAAAAGGGAGAGAGAGATATACAGGCCTCCTGTGGTGTGCTCAGGGCACAGTGTCATGTGGCTGATCCATCCTTAACAACTCATACAGGAGAGAAATCTGTAGGCCAACTTATCATGTTCCCAGAGTTTACCTGTCTATGTGGGCCAACTAATACCTGTTCCCAGAGTTTACCTCTATCTGTGGGCCAACCAATACCTGTTCCCAGATTTTACCTCTCTATGTGGGCCAACTAATACCTGTTCCCAGAGTTTACCTCTATCTGTGGGCCAACCAATACCCGTTCCCAGAGTTTACCTCTCTATGTGGGCCAACCAATACCTGTTCCCAGAGTTTACCTCTATCTGTGGGCCAACCAATACCTGTTCCCAGATTTTACCTCTATCTGTGGGCCAACTAATACCTGTTCCCAGAGTTTACCTCTCTATGTGGGCCAACTAATACCTGTTCCCAGAGTTTACCTCTATCTGTGGGCCAACTAATACCCGTTCCCAGAGTTTACCTCTCTATGTGGGCCAACCAATACCTGTTCCCAGAGTTTACCTCTCTATGTGGGCCAACCAATACCTGTTCCCAGACCAGCCACCCGGACAGCTGATGAAACTGAGCATTTCTGTCTGTAATAAACCCCTTTTTGTCGGGGAAAAACTCATTCTGATTGGCTGTGCCTGGCTCCCCACTGGGTGGGTGGGCCTATGCCCTCCCACGGCTGAGCCCCTGCCCAGTCATGTGAAATCCATAGATTACTTCCTCATTAATTCATTTAAATTGACTGATTTCCTGATATGAACTGTAACTCAGTAAAATCTTTGACATTGTTTGATTTTATGTTTTTATTCAGTCTATATGTAGTTTGGGTATAATGTGAATATTTATGGTGAGTTTATACAGGGCGCATTTGTAAAACAAAAAACATAAAATAAAATTAAACAGACCTATGTGCTTAAAATAAAGGTTCAGTAAAAAGCCACTGATCTGTACACACACACACACACACACACACACACACACACACACACACACACACACACACACACACACAAAGCAGTCCCCTCCTCACCATAGCAACAGGCACTACACAGAGCCTCGCTACAGCTGTACACTGACGAATCACAGCGGAGAACAGCTTTCCTGACTGGAAGCTGTGATGCCTCTGTTTCAACTCCCCTCTAACATGATGTCAGAGACACACGAGTCAGACGGACTCACTGCCTCCCATGCAGACACACACACACACACACACACACACACACACACACACACACACACACACACACACACACACACACACACACACACACACACACACACACACACACACACACACAGTATGGTAATGTGTTCACTCACCACCAGTGGCATTCTACAGAAGGCTTGTGACGAATCCTGACATCTCTCTCTCCTGTCTCCTTCCCCATCCTTCCCCATCCTTCCTCCCTCCCTCCTTCCCCATCCTTCCTCCCTCTCCCCCTCCCTCCTTCCTCCCTCTCTCCCTCATTGTCTCCTTCCTCCTCTCTCCTCCTCATTGTCTCCTTCCTCCCTCTCTCCCTCCTTGTCTCCTTCCTCCCTCTCTCCCTCCCTCCTTCCTCCCTCTCTCCCTCCTTGTCTCCTTCCTCCCTCTCTCCCTCATTGTCTCCTTCCTCCCTCTCTCCCTCATTGTCTCCTTCCTCCCTCTCTCCTCCTTGTCTCCTTCCTCCCTCTCTCCCTCATTGTCTCCTTCCTCCCTCTCTCCCTCCTTGTCTCCTTCCTCCCTCTCTCCCTCCTTGTCTCCTTCCTCCCTCTCTCCCTCCTTGTCTCCTTCCTCCTCTCTCTCCCTCTTGTCTCCTTCCTCCCTCTCTCCCTCCTTGTCTCCCTTCCTCCCTCTCTCCCTCCTTGTCTCCTTCCTCCCTCTCTCCCTCCTTGTCTCCTTCCTCCCTCTCTCCCTCCTTGTCTCCTTCCTCCCTCTCTCCCTCCTTGTCTCCTTCCTCCCTCTCTCCCTCCTTGTCTCCTTCCTCCCTCTCTCCCTCTCTTGTCTCCTTCCTCCCTCTCTCCCTCATTGTCTCCCTTCCTCCCTCTCTCCCTCATTGTCTCCTTCCTCCCTCCTCTCTCCTCCTTGTCTCCTTCCCTCCCTCTCTCCCTCATTGTCTCCTTCCTCCCTCTCTCCCTCATTGTCTCCTTCCTCCCTCTCTCCCTCCTTGTCTCCTTCCTCCCTCTCTCCCTCCTTGTCTCCTCCCTCTCCTCTCTCCTTGTCTCCTTCCTCCCTCTCTCCTCATTGTCTCCTTCCTCCTCTCTCTCCCTCATTGTCTCCTTCCTCCTCTCTCCCTCATTGTCTCATTCCTCCCTCTCTCCCTCATTGTCTCCTTCCTCCCTCTCTCTCCTTGTCTCCTTCCTCCCTCTCTCCCTCCTTGTCTCCTTCCCCTCTCTCCCTCCTTGTCTCCTTCCTCCCTCTCTCCTCCTTGTCTCCTTCCTCCCTCTCTCTCCCTCCTTGTCTCCTTCCTCCCTCTCTCCCTCCTTGTCTCCTTCCTCCCTCTCTCCCTCCTTGTCTCCTTCCTCCCCTCTCTCCCTCCTTGTCTCCTTCCTCCCTCTCTCCCTCCTTGTCTCTTCCTCCCTCTCTCCCTCCTTGTCTCCTTCCTCCCTCTCTCCCCTCCTTGTCTCCTTCCTCCCTCTCTCCCTCCTTGTCTCCTTCCTCCCTCTCTCCCTCCTTGTCTCCTTCCTCCCTCTCTCCCTCCTTGTCTCCTTCCTCCCTCTCTCCCTCCTTGTCTCCTTCCTCCCTCTCTCCCTCCTTGTCTCCTTCCTCCCTCTCTCCCTCCTTGTCTCCTTCCTCCCTCTCTCCCTCCTTGTCTCCTTCCTCCCTCTCTCCCTCCTTGTCTCCTTCCTCCCTCTCTCCCTCCTTGTCTCCTTCCTCCCTCTCTCCCTCCTTGTCTCCTCCTCCCTCTCCTTGTCTCCTTCTCTCCCTCCCTCCTCCCTCCTCCTCTCTCCCTCCTTGTCTCCTTCCTCCCTCTCTCCCTCATTGTCTCCTTCCTCCCTCTCTCCCTCATTGTCTCCTTCCTCCCTCTCTCCTCCTTGTCTCCTTCCTCCCTCTCTCCCTCCTTGTCTCCTTCCTCCCTCTCCTCCCTCCTCCCTCCCCTCTCTCCCTCATTGTCTCCTTGCTTCCTCTCTGCTAAACTCAGGTTGATGCTCCCTGGTTCAGACTGTCCTCTCTCCATCCTGCTCCCTCTCTATGGTTCCTATCCTCTGATTCGAGGAGACCCTTGTCTGTCAGTCTTCAGACTGTCCTCTGAGGAGACAGGTTGATGCTGTCAGTCTCTGGTTCAGACTGTCCTCTGAGGAGACAGGTTGATGCTGTCAGTCTCTATGGTTCAGACTGTCCTCTGAGGAGACAGGTTGATGCTGTCAGTCTCTATGGTTCAGACTGTCCTCTGAGGAGACAGGTTGATGCTGTCAGTCTCTATGGTTCAGACTGTCCTCTGAGGAGACTGGTTGATGCTGTCAGTCTCTATGGTTCAGACTGTCCTCTGAGGAGACTGGTTGATGCTGTCAGTCTCTATGGTTCAGACTGTACTCTGAGGAGACAGGTTGATGCTGTCAGTCTCTATGGTTCAGACTGTACTCTGAGGAGACAGGTTGATGCTGTCAGTCTCTATGGTTCAGACTGTCCTCTGAGGAGACAGGTTGATGCTGTCAGTCTCTATGGTTCAGACTGTCCTCTGAGGAGACAGGTTGATGCTGTCAGTCTCTGGTTCAGACTGTCCTCTGAGGAGACAGGTTGATGCTGTCAGTCTCTGGTTCAGACTGTCTCTGAGGGACAGGTTGATGCTGTCAGTCTCTAGGTTCAGACTGTCCTCTGAGGAGACAGGTTGATGGAGTCAGGGATGGAGAGACTGTCCTGGGAGGGAGGTCTGGGGAGTCAGGTTCAGATTACAGACCCACTCTGTCTGGGGGAGCTGGAGGGAGGAGAGGAGGTTGATGCTGTCAGACTCTATGGTTCAGACTGTCTCTGAGGGAGACAGGTTGATGCTGTCAGTCTCTATGGTTCAGACTGTCCTCTGGGAGACTGGTTGAGAGCTGTCAGTCTGTACGAGGAGGAGGAGTGGTTCAGACCCACTCCTGTCTGGGGGAGCTGGTTGGAGGGAGTCTCTATGGATTACAGACCCACTCCTGTCTGGGGAGCTGGGGGATGCTGGAGGGGTGGTTCAGACCCACTCTGGAGGAGCTGGGGAGGAGGAGTCAGTCTCTATGGTTCAGACTGTCCTCTGAGGAGACTGGTTGATGAGTCTCTATGGTTCGAGGTGAAGATTATTCCTCTATGGTTTTCTTCCTTTGTCAGGGAGAGGTCATGAACCTGTCAGTCTCCTGGTTCAGATACCTTGGGAGACTGGTTGATGCTGTCATTCTCTATTTTCAGACTGTCCTCTGAAGACTTGATGCTGTCAGTCTCTATGGTTCCCTTTTACCTCTCTCTGTGGGTTCGAGACAGTTACTGTGGGTTCACATGCTGTGGGTTAGTCTCTATGACACACTTACTGTGGGTTAGAGACACATTACTGTGGGTTAGAGACTCTATGTTCAGACTGTACTCTGGGTTAGAGACACATTACTGTGGGTTCTATAGACACATTACTGTGGGTTAGAGACAGAGACACATCTACTGTGGGTTAGAGAAGAGACACATTACTGTGGGTTAGAGACACATTACTGTGGGTTAGAGACACATACTGTGGGTTAGACACATTACTGTGGGTTAGAGATGACATTAATGTGGGTTAGAGTAGAGACACATTACTGTGGGTTAGAGACACTTCCCACTGTGGGTTAGAGACACATTACTGTGGGTTGAGCCCTGACACATTACTGTGGGTTAGAGAAGAGACACATTACTGTGGGTTAGAGAAGAGACACATTACTGTGGGTTAGATTACTGTGGGTTAGACAGACACATTACTGTGGGTTAGAGTAGAGACACATTACTCTGGGTTAGAGTTAGAGACACATTACTGTGGGTTAGAGAAGAGACACAGTACTGTGGGTTAGAGTAGAGACACATTACTGTGGGTTAGAGAAGAGACACATTACTGTGGGTTTGACCTTTCATTACTGACTCAGTTATCAGACTGTAGGTTGACCTTTCATTACTGACTCAGTTATTAGACTGTAGGTTGACCTTTCATTACTGACTCAGTTATTAGACTGTAGGTTGACCTTTCATTACTGACTCAGTTATTAGACTGTAGGTTGACCTTTCATTACTGACTCAGTTATTAGACTGTAGGTTGACCTTTCATTACTGACCCAGTTATTAGACTGTAGGTTGACCTTTCATTACTGACTCAGTTATTAGACTGTAGGTTATTAGACTTGACCTTTCATTACTGACTCAGTTATTAGACTGTAGGTTGACCTTTCATTACTGACTCAGTTATTAGACTGTAGGTTGACCTTTCAGTACTGACTCAGTTATTAGACTGTAGGTTGACCTTTCATTACTGACTCAGTTATTAGACTGTAGGTTGACCTTTCATTACTGACTCAGTTATTAGACTGTAGGTTGACCTTTCATTACTGACTCAGTTATTAGACTGTAGGTTGACCTTTCATTACTGACTCAGTTATTAGACTGTAGGTTGACCTTTCATTACTGACTCAGTTATTAGACTGTAGGTTGACCTTTCAGTACTGACTCAGTTATTAGACTGTAGGTTGACCTTTCATTACTGACTCAGTTATTAGACTGTAGGTTGACCTTTCATTACTGACTCAGTTATTAGACTGTAGGTTGACCTTTCATTACTGACTCAGTTATTAGACTGTAGGTTGACCTTTCATTACTGACTCAGTTATTAGACTGTAGGTTGACCTTTCAGTACTGACTCAGTTATTAGACTGTAGGTTGACCTTTCATTACTGACTCAGTTATTAGACTGTAGGTTGACCTTTCATTACTGACTCAGTTATTAGACTGTAGGTTGACCTTTCAGTACTGACTCAGTTATTAGACTGTAGGTTGACCTTTCATTACTGACTCAGTTATTAGACTGTAGGTTGACCTTTCATTACTGACTCAGTTATTAGACTGTAGGTTGACCTTTCATTACTGACTCAGTTATTAGACTGTAGGTTGACCTTTCAGTACTGACTCAGTTATTAGACTGTAGGTTGACCTTTCAGTACTGACTCAGTTATTAGACTGTAGGTTGACATTTCATTACTGACTCAGTTATTAGACTGTAGGTTGACCTTTCATTACTGACTCAGTTATTAGACTGTAGGTTGACCTTTCATTACTGACTCAGTTATCCCTAGACTGTAGGTTGACCTTTCACTTACTGACTCAGTTATTAGACTGTAGGTTTCATTACTGACTCTTATTAGACTGTAGGTTGACTTTCAGACTCTCAGTTATTAGACTGTAGGTTGACCTTTTGTTAGACAGTACTGACTCAGTTATTAGACTGTAGGTTGACCTTTCATTACTGACTCAGTTATTAGACTGTAGGTTGACCTTTCATTACTGACTCAGTTATTAGACTGTAGGTTGACCTTTCATTACTGACTCAGTTATTAGACTGTAGGTTGACCTTTCATTACTGACTCAGTTATTAGACTGTAGGTTGACCTTTCATTACTGACTCAGTTATTAGACTGTAGGTTGACCTTTCATTACTCACTCAGTTATTAGACTGTAGGTTGACCTTTCATTACTGACTCAGTTATTAGACTGTAGGTTGACCTTTCATTACTGACTCAGTTATTAGACTGTAGGTTGACCTTTCAGTACTGACTCAGTTATTAGACTGTAGGTTGACTCAGTTATTAGACTGTAGGTTGACCTTTCAGTACTGACTCAGTTATTAGACTGTAGGTTGACCTTTCAGTACTGACTCAGTTATTAGACTGACCTAGGACTTGACCTTTCATTACTGACTCAGTTATTAGACTGTAGGTTGACCTTTCATTACTGACTCAGTTATTAGACTGTAGGTTGACCTTTATTAGACATTACTGACTCTCAGTTATTAGACTGTAGGTTGACCTTTCATTACTGACTCAGTTATTAGACTGTCAGTTATTAGACTGTAGGTTGACCTTTCATTACTGACTCAGTTATTAGACTGTAGGTTGACCTTTCTTACTGACTCAGTTATTAGACTGTAGGTTGACCTTTCATTACTGACTCAGTTATTAGACTGTAGGTTGACCTTTCATTACTGACTCAGTTATTAGACTGTAGGTTGACCTTTACTGACTCAGTACTGACTTTCAGTTATTAGACTGTAGGTTGACCTTTCATTACTGACTCAGTTATTAGACTGTAGGTTGACCTTTCATTACTGACTCAGTTATTAGACTGTAGGTTGACCTTTCAGTACTGACTCAGTTATTAGACTGTAGGTTGACCTTTCATTACTGACTCAGTTATTAGACTGTAGGTTGACCTTTCATTACTGACTCAGTTATTAGACTGTAGGTTGACCTTTCATTACTGACTCAGTTATTAGACTGTAGGTTGACCTTTCATTACTGACTCAGTTATTAGACTGTAGGTTGACCTTTCATTACTGACTCAGTTATTAGACTGTAGGTTGACTCAGTTATTAGACTGTAGGTTGACCTTTCAGTACTGACTCAGTTATTAGACCTTTCATTACTGACTCAGTTATTAGACTGACCTTTCATTACTGACTCAGTTATTAGACTGTAGGTTGACCTTTCATTACTGACTCAGTTATTAGACTGTAGGTTGACCTTTCATTACTGACTCAGTTATTAGACTGTAGGTTGACCTTTCATTACTGACTCAGTTATTAGACTGTAGGTTGACCTTTCATTACTGACTCAGTTATTAGACTGTAGGTTGACCTTTCATTACTGACTCAGTTATTAGACTGTAGGTTGACCTTTCATTACTGACTCAGTTATTAGACTGTAGGTTGACCTTTCATTACTGACTCAGTTATTAGACTGTAGGTTGACCTTTCATTACTGACTCAGTTATTAGACTGTAGGTTGACCTTTCAGTACTGACTCAGTTATTAGACTGTAGGTTGACCTTTCATTACTGACTCAGTTATTAGACTGTAGGTTGACCTTTCATTACTGACTCAGTTATTAGACTGTAGGTTGACCTTTCATTACTGACTCAGTTATTAGACTGTAGGTTGACCTTTCATTACTGACCTTTTAGACTGTAGGTTGACATTACTGACTCAGTTATTAGACTGTAGGTTGACCTTTCATTACTGACTCAGTTATTAGACTGTAGGTTGACCTTTCAGTACTGACTCAGTTATTAGACTGTAGGTTGACCTTTCATTACTGACTCAGTTATTAGACTGTAGGTTGACCTTTCATTACTGACTCAGTTATTAGACTGTAGGTTGACCTTTCATTACTGACTCAGTTATTAGACTGTAGGTTGACCTTTCATTACTGACTCAGTTATTAGACTGTAGGTTGACCTTTCATTAGACTCAGTTGACTGTAGGTTTCATTACTGACTCAGTTATTAGACTGTAGGTTGACCTGACTTTATTAGACTGTAGGTTGACTTTCATTACTGACTCAGTTATTAGACTGTAGGTTGACCTTTCAGTACTGACTCAGTTATTAGACTGTAGGTTGACCTTTCAGTACTGACTCAGTTATTAGACTGTAGGTTGACATTTCATTACTGACTCAGTTATTAGACTGCAGATTGACCTTTCATTACTGACTCAGTTATTAGACTGTAGGTTGACCTTTCAGTACTGACTCAGTTATTAGACTGTAGGTTGACCTTTCATTACTGACTCAGTTATTAGACTGTAGGTTGACCTTTCATTACTGACTCAGTTATTAGACTGTAGGTTGACCTTTCATTACTGACTCAGTTATTAGACTGTAGGTTGACCTTTCATTACTGACTCAGTTATTAGACTGTAGGTTGACCTTTCATTACTGACTCAGTTATTAGACTGTAGGTTGACCTTTCATTACTGACTCAGTTATTAGACTGTAGGTTGACCTTTCATTACTGACTCAGTTATTAGACTGTAGGTTGACCTTTCATTACTGACTCAGTTATTAGACTGTAGGTTGACCTTTCATTACTGACTCAGTTATTAGACTGTAGGTTGACCTTTCATTACTGACTCAGTTATTAGACTGTAGGTTGACCTTTCATTACTGACTCAGTTATTAGACTGTAGGTTGACCTTTCATTACTGACTCAGTTATTAGACTGTAGGTTGACCTTTCATTACTGACTCAGTTATTAGACTGTAGGTTGACCTTTCATTACTAACTCAGTTATTAGACTGTAGGTTGACCTTTCATTACTGACTCAGTTATTAGACTGTAGGTTGACCTTTCAGTACTGACTCAGTTATTAGACTGTAGGTTGACCTTTCATTACTGACTCAGTTATTAGACTGTAGGTTGACCTTTCATTACTGACTCAGTTATTAGACTGTAGGTTGACCTTTCATTACTGACTCAGTTATTAGACTGTAGGTTGACCTTTCATTACTGACTCAGTTATTAGACTGTAGGTTGACCTTTCATTACTGACTCAGTTATTAGACTGTAGGTTGACCTTTCATTACTGACTCAGTTATTAGACTGTAGGTTGACCTTTCATTACTGACTCAGTTATTAGACTGTAGGTTGACCTTTCATTACTGACTCAGTTATTAGACTGTAGGTTGACCTTTCATTACTGACTCAGTTATTAGACTGTAGGTTGACCTTTCACTGTAGGTTGACTGACTCAGTTATTAGACTGTAGGTTGACCTTTCATTACTGACTCAGTTATTAGACTGTAGGTTGACCTTATTAGACTTTCCTTTCATTACTGACTCAGTTATTAGACTGTAGGTTGACCTTTCATTACTGACTCAGTTATTAGACTGTAGGTTGACCTTTCATTACTGACTCAGTTATTAGACTGTAGGTTGACCTTTCATTACTGACTCAGTTATTAGACTGTAGGTTGACCTTTCATTACTGACTCAGTTATTAGACTGTAGGTTGACCTTTCATTACTGACTCAGTTATTAGACTGTAGGTTGACCTTTCATTACTGAC